>NC_053448.1:59145863-59454194 GCF_007990345.1 Gossypium hirsutum | reverse complement strand
TGGTGTGAACTGAAGGTTTCAGTACTTGGTTTCCTCCAAGTTTTGTCTAGATGGCTTGTTTGGATATAGAGACTCATTTTTCGTTGGTGATTACCGTATTGGTTTTGAATAACCTTGCTATATGTATCGTGTTGTTCTCTCATTGTTTTGTGCTTTGGGGTTGATCCTGATGGCTTTTCCGCACCTATCTTCCCATTCTTATTGGCATTTTCATTCATTTCCCCGATATAATCGAGAAGCTCATGGTAGCCACTCCTAAATTGGTTAATGACGGTGTTTCAGCGTGTTGATGAAAGCATCGTGGTTTCTTTCTCTAAAAGAGGCGCTGGATTTGTGCGCTTTCTTTCTTTGGGCATATTGCTAAAGTCCTTGCTTTTTGCATGTTCTGATGCGATTCTATGGGTTGTTCATATCTGTCAATGACTGTATTGCTTCATAAAAGGTGCTAGTCTTCCATGATGGATGTTGACGTGCTAACTGGTTGTACCACTTAGCTGCAGACCCGATCAGACTGTCCTGGAAGTAGTGGATCAAGTTGATCATTATTGATGTATCCCGTATTCTTCGACAGAACATGTATTTATGAGCTTCAGACAACTAGTCCGTTGTACTTTTCCAAACTCCGGCATTTTGAATTTGGGAGGGATACTAGATCAGGTACCAAACTCAAGTCTTGCGTCGACTCCACAATGGTAGCGGTGTTCTCCATGGCTCTAATTTCCATCAGCCATCTATATCGGTCCTCAATTGTTTTGACAAGTCCGTTTCCTTTCTCCACCTCTGCCATGTTATCGAGATCAGAAAACACGGGGTTGTAGGATTATCACGGGATAGAACCCGAGCCTATGGAAAGTTCATCGATGCTGGGCACCGACCTGGTATTCGGATCTAATGGTAACAGGTGCCCTCTGCGGGTAACCTCTGGTTGCGCTTGGATGTTAGTGGGGTGAACCTGGAGGATAGGCAGGGTCATCGTGATCATCCCCGCATCAACTAAAGGGCCTTTTCCTTTGTCATTCCTTCCAGTCAATAACTGCTTTACTTGGTTCATCACAGTGTTCTGGGATTCTAACATGTCTTGCTGGATTTTTTCCAGTCGTTCGTGCATCTGATCTTGCATCTCTCGTTGCAACTGTTCCAATCTTTCCAACCTTTGATCATTGCTTTCGTTTGGCGACGAGTACCGTAGTGATATTTGATTATATTTTTGGTGGTTTCCAGGGTAACTGAAATAATTTTACCTAGTTAGGGTCACTTCGTGAAAGTCTAATGCATATGATGCAATGTAATGCAAATGCATGAAATGAATGCCAAAAAAACGTTGATTCTTGGTTCAATTCTATTAGAACAACTAGAATAGAAAACAAATCCATTTACATAAGCAGATATATATACGGCTTTGCCGTCATAGGCGGGGACATTCGATCCTCTCTTCATTCGAGCTTTAAGATAAATCTCCCGAACTCTTCAAAAGGACATCCCTTCTATCTTTTTTTTCTCATCTGGGCCGCGACTCGTTACTCACTCATCCTTGTGATGCTCATTGGCTCCTCTTTAAAAGTTTAGCGGTTCTCGAATAATCTTTGTCATCTTGAGTCTTCAGGCAACGAGGCAAAGTCGTATAGTCCTCTACTGAACTATCATCCTTCTTTTGTTATATTTCTCGGACCGTATTAGGACAACCGTATCGTCATCCACTTTATCAAGAAACCCATTTCTTATGACAAGCTCTCTATTTAGCAATTGAACGTGAATCAACACCTCTTTTATGATGAAAATGCAATGGCAATCATGACAAAAAGAAAACATGTTAGTACAAAGCAAAAGCAAGCAAGAATAAATAGAACACCTATTTGGGTGAATACTAGGGGTTCGAAGTGGTTCTACTAGGGTGAGCTCCTAAGGTTCACTACATGAGGTTTGGTTCTAAAGTAAGGGTACCTGAACCAGCAGATTCCTCGATCCTCACCCATTGTAGGCTCATGCGGACCGAGTTCGGTTCAGGGGATACATTTCTCTATGGGCATGCGGAGATGAAAATCTCACGAAGACATAAGTACGATGTATCCCGGAAGCGATTCACTATCCCATGCGGAGGTGAAACCTCACGAAGGCGTAGTTTCTCACTCCCACTTAAAAGGGTATGACCAGCGGTCATGCAATGCAATGTGCCGAGGTATAAAATAAAATACAGAGCACGATAAAAAATATAATTCAAAACAAAAGAGATGCAATGAGAGGATCGTAAATTTAAATCGAATTTTCCACTTTCAACAAAAAGACAAGAAATAATCAACACGTGGCTTGACTCTCTTATTGTCCCCAGTGGAGTCGCCAAGCTGTTGACACCATTTTTGGATGAAAACGGGGTCGACTTGGATTTAAAAAAGAATGAAAACGGGAGTCGCCACCAATCCTTTTTTGACGAGGTGTGATCGGGTCACCTCAAAAAGTGGTTGTTTTTAATAAATGATTTAATTTTATTAAAACAACAATTTTGGTCTACGAATTCAGAAAAATGAGTTCGGGAGCCGGTTACGCACGAGAAGGATTAGCACCCTCGATACGCCCAAAATTGGTACCTAGTTGATTAATTAGTGTTTTAGTGTCGAAAAATTGAAAATTTGAAGAGTTTTTAAAAAATGCGATCCTTAAAAGAAAATCTGATATCGTGAATTGAAACATAAGATTCTCTTGTTCCGAAAGAATATCACATCCAGCACGTTAGGACACGATACTCTAAACCATCGAAACCAAGATCACCTTATAGTTTAATGAAACCATAATTTGAAGCTTTAAAGAGGATATTTGGCTATTTAGTCAAACGAGAAATCGAAACCCAGCACGTTAGGGCACGTTTTCTCGAGTTTCCGAACGCGAAATATTGCCTTATTTAGAGAAATTTTCCTTTTGGTGTTTAGTGTCAATGCTTGACAAAACAATAACGAATACGACAAGGTGAGCAAAGTAAAGTGAGTAACAACAATGCAATAGGCAAATGAAATGACGAGGCGATTACATAAACAAAGCATACAAATAAATAAATAGAACTAACATTTAAAAAAGGCACAAGTGTACACGAATAAATAAACAAACACCAAATAACAATGATGACAATAAATACACTTATGTAAAAATGTATATGCATATATAATTTTAAGCCATAAAATAAGAAATGCATATAAATTATAGAATATGAAAACATAGATAAATATATACATATATGTGTAAAAAATAATATTATAAAAAAAGGGGTACGTATACATGTATAAAAAAAATAAATGTATTAACATGAATATAATAAGGGTAAGAAAACAAGTATATACACAATATATATGTAACGTGGTACTAAGGACATATATATATATACAATACAGTATTAAAATAATATTTACGTAATACAAATATAATATTTAAAAGGTATATGTACATACGTAATATATAAATACATATATAATATAATGTTAAAATATTTACATAATACTAAAATATTTAGGTAATATATGCGTATATTGAAAACTAGTAATAATATTACCGAGGTATATACAAATATATAAGTATATATACGTATTATAAATATATAAATATATAACAAAGCATAAACTAGTAAAAATAATAAGAATAATAATAATGATAACATTGGAATATAAAAGAAACAAACATAACATTAATAAAATATTAAAAATAAAGTGAAATAAAAATATTAAATATGAGAATATATATAGGTATACACGACATAATAAAAATATATACTAATACATAATATAATAATGGTAATAAAATAACAAGGATATTTAATAAAGATATAAAAATCAACAAAAAAAAGGACTAAAATTGAATTAAAAACAAAGTTGTGGGGCCAATTTGAAATGAAACAAAGAAAAGGGACTTAATTGTACGCGCGTGAAACGTTGGGGGACCGACAACAATTATTCCTTCTTTAAAAGGCATGGCGGGGACTAATCGAAGCGCGAGAATTATAGGGCAAATTGAACCATAAAAACTTAATTGTGAAGCATCAGAAAAGCGGAAGGACTGCGCGCAAATATCCCATTCAAATGAACACCGGATCCTAGCGGGTCTGGTCGGATGGTCGGCATGGCCAAAATGACGTCGTTTTGGGGCTTAGTGTAGCCCCAAAACGACGTCGTTTTGGAGGGCTATATAAGGCCTAAACTAACCAAAAAAATCATTTGGGGAGAGGGAAAGAAAAAAAAAGAGAGAGGGAAGAGAGAAGGGAGAGAGAAGGGAGGGGAATCCGGCCAGGGGCCGGTCACCGGACGGCCACCGGAGGCTCGCCGGTGTCGGCGCCGGCCACCGCACGCGGTGGCCGGAAAAGGTAAAAAATATTTTTTTTATTTTTTTTTTTGTTATTTGTTCTTGGTCTTAGAATATATAGATTTTAGGTTTATATTAACTTTAAAATGTATAGATATGTATATAGAAATCGAAAAAAAGTAACCTTTTCCGTTTGCCTTTCCTTTTTTCCGAATGCTTGCTATCTCAGTACTGAGATCTATGTATTTTTTTTAAAACTCTAACTTCTGTTTTTTGTATTCAAATGCCGAAAAAAAAACAAAAAAAGAGAAGAACCCCCAAAGAAAAAAAAACCCGTTTCCGTTTTTCATTTCGGGTTTTATAACCCATTTTACATCCTTTTTCTATTATTCTATCCTGTTTTTGTCTTGATCTTGCAGGGTATGGAGGTGCTGGTGTGGAGGAGCAGGTGGCCGACATGGTGGCATGGAGAGCTGGGCGTGGCAGACGAGGAGGCCACGCGAGGCATGCGGCGGCCAGCTAGGGTTTGCTGCTGAATTTTGCTGAAAAATGTTTTAGATTTTGGGCCATTTGGGCTTTAGGATTTTGATTTGTTTGGGTTTGAATTTTGGGTCAGAGTTTGGGTTGTAAATGGGCTGTTACTTTTGGGTTTATTATTTTTATTTTGTTTTTGTTTTGCACTGGGCCCGGGCAAATGGGCTCATACAGTTCATTTTTGAAAAACAGCCCATTGATGACCTAAACATAATTTAAACAAACATAGGGACTATTTTTGTAGTTTACCCTTTAAAATTGTATTTGTTTCAATGACCCAACACGAGATTGCTTCTTAGTCAACCTTATGCTTTACTGTGCATTAATGGTGGTCAGCTAAGTGCATACATATATATTTATTGGATATTCCAGTTATATGGGATCTTTTGTTCTGTCTTGTGAGTGCATTAAGAGCTTTAGTCACAAGAAAAGAATTTTGGAGGGTTTCTCTTCTTTCTGGGGGGAAAGAAAAAAGCAGTCAATAAAGCTTTAAAATCCACTGCTCGAAACAGGTTCGAACATCCAATAGCTTTCTTAGCATCCAAACACAAGTCAGTTTTATTGCAAGAAAAACAGGAACCAAGTCTCATTCTAACTGAATTAATTCCAGCTCTAAGAGATTCATACAAGAAGGTGCTGATTTATTGGAAATGCCAATCATATGTACATCAACAAAAGAACTGTTAGTGAGATCCTGGTGCCTGTTCCATATACTAGTTCTAACCTATGTCACCCGAACTTGGGACAAGTATCAAATACAGGTAATTTTCAATTTGTTTCGAATGTTTGGAGAATCATTAACCGAACACATGTTTGAATCGGACATAGATACCTCAAGAAAAATAAGGAACCTGGGTAGCATAAGCTCTAACCGAGTTACTGTTAACGGAAGAACCCCTAACACATGTTAGGAACCATTTGGGACTTCAACATCAGAACCCAACTTGCAGTCTGTCCGCAAAGCCGATAACCATGTGTCCACCTAGGAAAAGAGAGAAACAATAAAAGTCAAATTTGATTTTGAAAAAAACACACACTTAAGAAATCGGAGCAAGAGAATTCTACGAGTTTAGAATGGCAGAACTAAATACAAAAAAACTTGTCTAAAACATTGTATTTTGATATCTGCATATTGAGTACACAAGGTATACGATACCTGTACTTCAGAAACATGTGAACACTCGTAACGCAGTCCTTGACGAGTTAATATATAAAGGAATATTGTGTCCCTTCATCTTCTCTTATAAAGTTTGGCAGAGGACCAACTTCAACAACATCGGACAGAAGTGTGGAATCTTGAGGGCTCAAATCTGCAAAGTATAAATTAAGAAGTTTATCAGCAAGTAATGTTTATGATCCACCAGCCCATGCTGTGTTTACATTCGACCAGCCTATTGATTAAAGAACAGAACAAATAAAAAACTGCTTGATCATCTCGAATTTGAAGTTTCAACTCCCGTACTCCAGAGAGAACTTTTATCTCATTTTCCATATTGCAATTTGTTATGGTAAAAAAGAAAAAAATAAGGAGAATACATCAAAGGCTAATTACCTGTGGAGCATAAATAGAAGAATATACATTGGCCATGAAGAACAACGAATCTAGGAAGCCAATCATCAACATCAATATCATCAATAGGAGCAGGTTCTCCGGGTAACGCTGTCCACCTCTGGGAATGAAAAATACATAGAAAAATCATTACCTGGAACAGTAGCAATGCGTGAACAAAATATGAAGTAGCAAGAAGAGCAATTCATACACTTCGTATGTACAAATAGCCAGAAAGACGTGCTGACCGCAAAATTTCATCGATATGTTCCAACCTGCATAAAACAGAAACATCAATGAAAAGAAATGTAGAAATGCTGAATCCAAATCTCAATATTACATCAATGGTTCAGAGACCAATAATGGCTCAAACTGTTAAATATCATCCATCCACTACATTAAATTATGACGGACACACGTATATAGTCATGGTTCAAAAATCAAGATTCAATTGTTCCTTACTGAGCTTTCAAGTGAGCTTCTCTCTCTTCTATATCGGCAAGTTCCGATCTTAGTGATTCCAACTCTGCAGCAGTCAACTGAACCTGTCAATGAAAATAAAAGTTCTGGTGATAAGAGAGGTCTGAACATCGATAAAACCAAACGACAAAATTCAAAGAGGATAGTATATGAACCTTTTCCTGACCATCAGCACCACCCATGGCAACCCACGTAAACTGAACAGATTCAACATGAATGCAGCCCTTCTCAATTTTCGCCGAGACCATAAACTGCTACGGGACCTATCCTAAAGCAAGAACCAACAGATATTGAGATAAGATGAACTAGAAATCCTTAATGTATTATTCTCTTTTTCACCTTCAGAAAGTAATACCTCGAAGAATTTCCGGTACTTGGTTGTGAATCAGGTGAACTTCTGTTTTGCAGAGA
The DNA here is from genome assembly GCF_007990345.1 of Gossypium hirsutum. Taxonomy (NCBI): domain Eukaryota; kingdom Viridiplantae; phylum Streptophyta; class Magnoliopsida; order Malvales; family Malvaceae; genus Gossypium; species Gossypium hirsutum. The sequence goes on along the minus strand of NC_053448.1, from coordinate 59,446,942 downwards.
ATCCTCACTGGCAGGAGTTGAGACTTGAAAATGATCTGGAATCACCTTGATCTTCCCAAAACCGTCATCCATAAAGTTATATTCACTATAGTAGGATGTACGAACTTATTACCAATAAACCAAAAATTGCAATCATACTCGTATAGTGCAACCAAGCTTAAGGTGAGATTAACAAGCTTCCAAGTCCAGAGTTGTTAATAAGTGCTCTAGTCACTGACTTATTCGGAAGGCTTTACAACCCGAGATAATATTCCAGAGAAGTTGGTGTATGAAGACTGAAATCTAAGTGATAAGCAAATTAATTTCCAAAAGGGATTCGAGTTCTTTTGGAAGAATAAGCAAGCGTATGACCTTAAAAACATAAAAACATATAAGATTTCAGGTCCATCATAATCCTACTTGTCAACTAGCTAAATCTCTAGTAAACTACAAGGTGTCCACACATGAAAATTGACAACATTTAGGGAATATATCAGCCAAGAAAAGACAGAAAAATCACAATATAATCATCAGACAGACTTCATATAATTAAAATTCCTTAAAGCTCTATCATTTTCCTAAGTCCTAACCACAAATTACTTAGCCAACATAATATGCAACAGGGACAAGGTTTCCATGAACAAGAAGAAAAAAAAATCAAACCATTGAATTTCCATTAATTCTTTATATAATACCAAAAGTGGTTCAATTAAACCATAACTAACAGCTTAAACAACTAGAAAATATTTCCCATAAAAAAGAAGTGAAAACCCAGGATCAACAGCTAAACCAACAACTAAAAAAAGCTACCCAGAAGAAGAAACTCAAAAAAAAAAAATCCCATCAATCAAAATCATATGAAAATAAGGTAACAACCAAGGTTCTGCAGAGCTTACAGAAAAGTTGATCTCTTGAAATTGTATAAGCAGCAAGAGTAGAAAAACAAAGGACAAGCTCGACAATGATTTGATTTAAAAGAAAGAAAGACCTTTCCTTTTCTGTATTTACCAGTGGAAAGAGGATTTTGTGTTCTGTTTCGACACCTCTTCTAACCATTACCGGTCTGACGAGTTGTTTCTTGCAGTTTCGATCTTATTGATACATGAAAAGACTATTATACCCCCTACTTGTTTCTTTATTTTCCTTTTTGCTCATAAAAATAAATAAAGAGCAAAACAAAATTTATTGTTTTGTAAGGTAGGGTTAGATTAGGATAATGCGGCTGTCATGTCCCAATTATTTCTGTCGATTATCCATCCGTTGTCTTGTGGTGGATTACACATTTGCCATTAATTTACTCAATTATGTCTTTTTTTTTGTTAGTTCTTGACATTGTTATCGGTGTAGTAATTTAAGTGTGTTAAAAGTAATATTCTCTTATTTAAAGATTGAAAGGGATCATAGATAATTTTAGACATAGTATCAAAAAGAGTACATATAATTAATATTAAAAATTTAAAAATTTTGAGAAAAAAATATAAAAAAGTATCACTTTTATTTTAAGTTAACCTAGTTAGTTATAAATTTTAAAAGAATATATTAATATTATTTTTGATGAATTTTAATATACATTGAAAATACCAATTTATCTAACTTGATGACGTCAAGAAAATGTTTTAAAACATTCATTAGAAAAGTATTATCCTCTGTTTTCTCCTTACTTAAAATTAATATTCTTTGCTTAAAAAGGAAAAACCTCTCTATAGTTACTTGATATAATAAAAAGAAAAACTTCTCTACATCTAATTTTAGTTAATATTTTGTTTTTGGTGCTCTTAAGATCATTGGCATAATGTTTTTACAAAAAAGTTAAATGTGCTATTAAGCCAACAGAAATTAACAAAATATAATGATTTAGTGTTGTTGAATATTTGTTAAAGGATAATCAAGACTCATATATATAGTTCCCTGGGGGTCTAAATAATTACTCGCCAAGATCCTTACAAACACAAATTATTAGCCATTTCGCCATCTAAGCACCAACCTTTTACTGCATTTTCACTCCAACTTGTCCCGTTCTTCAAATTTGTAATATAAAAATAAATAATTGACTTAAACATAAGACAAATAATTTGCATAATTCCAAATCTTCAGTTGAAATAAATTTCACATTCATTTGTTAGACAAGATTTACTCTCACTCTTTACCTTCAATGCAAAAAACATATATACACATATATATACAACATGTAAAAAGGGTGTAGAGGATGTTTTCCCAATACTAATCAACATGAGTTGATCTAATTAGCTTTAATCTCTCTACTTTCTTAAAATTTAGGAATTAATTAATCTATCTACTTCAATTTGATATAATTTAATCTCTTTGACAATGCGTTATACTTGATCATACAATCTAAACTAGGGGAAGCATTGTTTGAAAAAAACAAAGTTTTCGATCTAATAATAGCAATTAAAGGTGTTGTTAATCTATATCTATTAATACCATTATAAAAGTAGAAGAGTTCAAATTATGTCAGAAGAATTAAATCAAAGTATTATCTTATATATTTTGAATATATAACTGGTAATGATTGAATTTGTATTCTTACAAATTAATGATAAGAGGTAGGGATTAATAATGATGGGGTTCGGTCCACCGGTGGACCATTCAATTATTCATTGTTTTGATTTGCAGTGGTTGGTACTCAATGTACACCGTCCATTGCGGGATGGTTTGTGATTAGTATTCCCAGTTGTTAAAACATCCTAAAAGCTTTTTCTGGCAAGATTGACTTGTCAGATCATGGGTGATAGGGGGCTCTGCCATGGAGAAAAGGCTATAGATATTGAGCTCATAGAGAAACGTAGCAGAAGCCTCATCATCACTTGCAACAAGAGATGAAGAAAGTTTGTGGCACAGCACAGAACTCTCTTAGTTCCAGAAGATGCTTCCGGAAATGAAATTATGGGGCTCGCTAGAGAATCTCCGGGTGGCGGAGAGTACTGCCGGACTTGCTGCCACAAAGAAACTAAAACCACCAGACTCTTAACAGCCTATCTTACATGTATCGCAGCGGATCACTGATGGAAAAATTAACAATTTGCCTCAACAATTTTGGACCTTGCGATGAAGAATCCTAAATCCGCTGTTCTTTAAGCTATGATAGACAAGGATCCAAAGAGATATCTGCCTCAACTCTCATGTATGGAAGGTAAGAATTATGTGCAGTTTTGACTCTTTAAGCTTAGTTAGGAATCAATCAGAGGCAGAGAAACTTCAAACTTCACAAGCCAAAATTAATTAAGAACTTAAAATATACAAAACATGAATGAGAAGAAAAAAGAAAGCCATAATTCATTTGATTTTCTGTGTTTATTCATTAAAAATGGTGTTTGTCCCCTTGTCTGTTAGTTTTACAGCACACCAATGTCATCTGAAAATCGAAGCTCCAATATTGTGATAAGAAAAAAGAATGACAACATTTAGAAGTCCATGAAATCATCTTCCCTGTTGAAACTCCATCAGATGATCAGAAACATCCACCCAACTGCCAAGAGGGTCAAAAAAGGATTAATAGATGTCTAGCAAGCTAAAACAGAGGACATGGGAGAAAAACCATTCCTCCAATACATGCTCAATAAGTTAATTTTAAGCACTGAGCAAGACTGAATCCCTTTCACACAAAAGAATAAAAGAACAAAGAGGGCCACATCAAAAACCAATAGTTCATAAGCATGTACATATCAAAATAAAGAGGGAAACATACAATACTAATTCATGCACATAACCAAAGGATTTAACTTTCTTCACAATCCGTGAGGTTCCTAACAGATCACAAACACTATTGACCCCATATTCCTCCCAATATTCACCCTTTAGTTATTTAACCAGTTATTTAAGAAGTTATTTCCTAGAAGTTAGTGGCTGAAATTTGTCCGTGATTTCTTTTGAGAATCATCGAAATTTGTTAGTGATTTTCTTTTTGAGAATCACAGACTGTTATAGTACGTTTTTCCATAAATAAACCCAACTGGCAACCCTTCTTATTGCTCAAATATGTCAGTACAAGATAAAATTCTTCTCCCAATGACAACACTTAGTTCATACACATTTGCTGCATTTTAATGCACTATGGCTAGTAAAGTTAGCGATCCCAAGATGTATAATGCAGTCAACATCTACCCAAAATTTTCATTTTCCCTGAAGTATTCATGTCAAACATGTATTCTGCACAGGTTAAGGTCTAGGTACGTGGTATGATGTTCCAAAGATATGAAACAACTCCAGGTAACATAGGTCAACATAAACTGGCAACCGTTCTTATTGCTCAAATATGATATTACAAGATAAATTTCTTCTCCCGTAGAGATCACAAAACTTAGATCATAAGCATTTGATGCATTTTAATGCACCACGGTTTCATAGGATGAAGTTGACTTAAGCACCAAATTCTCTGTCCAACTGATCTCTTATAAGCAAGGCTAGTGATCCTAAGACATATAATGCAGTCAACATCTACCCAAAACTTTCATTTTCCTTAATGTCCAACATGGGCTCAACACGGATTTAAGATCTAGGTTAGCGAAATGATGTTACAAGTATGAAACAACTCCAGGTAACATAGGTCAACATAAATGTCCAATGCAAAAAAAAATAATAAAAAGATTTAAATCCTGACAACATCATGAAAGAGGACGGGTTACATACCAAAATAGCCTCAATTTCCTCATTGGAAACAGGCGTTCTTTTGGGTTGAAGAGAAGCTTTACCTCCCACGGTTGCAGGAGCCTTAGAACTAGAGAAGAAAGTTAGATCACCATCGCCAGTTTTGCTTGCACCCTGAGCCTGCAACCCAGAATCTGCAAATATCGATTTGATTTCACATTTTTCACCAACATCCATTAATTGCAATCGCAAACAGTTTTTACAACAATTTGACTTGCGTTTACAGATTCAGCAAAAAACAACCCCCTTTCAGTTAAACATGCAGACATAGAAAACCATAAAAAACATATTAAAGAGAAGGCAGAATGAGATTTAACAGTACATTAAGAAATCGAAAGCAAAGAAAACACAATAGATGAGATATAGAAGGGGTCAATGGGATATAAAGAAGAAAACCAGAAGGTTTGGGGTGTCTTTGGGGAAACTTGATGCGAGGGATTCTCTTCATCGCTTGCGCTACGCCCATTTTTCTTTTTCCTTTTTTGTGCAATGGCAATTTTCTCAAAGAAGTTTGACGGTGATTTTTCAATTAAGAATGATTCTCCGGTTTCAGAGATTTCTCGTTTTGTAGAAAAGTAGGCGGCGATGTTTCAGGAAGGAAAAAGAGAGCGAAAATATTAAAATTGATTTTCTACTTTATACTAAACGACAGCGTCTTCGTGGAAGTAAAACAAACGCACCGTTGAACAAAATGATCATAGGTTGCCCAATTATTAAAATAATCGTATGTATCTTACCACCTTTTGGTAGTGTCACATGTCTAGTTTAAGTGAGGCATAACAGTTGTCCTCCCGCAAGACTGTATTTTTGGGTTAGATAATTGTCCTTTGAAAGATAGTTATTATGTTCCCACTCGATTAGACACGTGACACTTTCAAAAAAATATTTTCTATTCGTTCTCAACTATTCAACTTCTCGATTTAGGAATTAATAGCAACTATTCATCGTTACTTTTTATTGATTTAGGAATCCATAATTATAAGGTTAAGACACCGCCAAATGTTAGAAATTAAAGATGGTACATGAAATTAATTCCATCTGCTAATTAAATTTAGTTCCTATTAACTTGGGGATGCCGTAAACAACTTTAATATCAAATTTAGTGTTTAGACTCGACTTTTTTTCGATATGGATTTTCAATTAAGATTGGATTGGCCCAATTTGATAGAACTAATTTTTTATGCTTTTTCATTTGGCCCAATTTTTTTTATAAAAAAAACAACCTTAAATTCAATAATTAATTGGCCCAAATCCCCTGAAAAATTTTGAATTTACAATTTTTTATTATTTATTTTCTTTTATATAAGTGTAGTATCACGATTATTAACTTTTGTTCTATTGACACAATACTTAGAACTACCCGTAACTCTCCCCAACTCTTAAATAAAAGAATAATGTACTTCAACACACTCGAACCCACGTTCTCTTGCATCGGCAACAATATTGATGCCAACTGAATTAAGACTCAATCCGCTTTCAATGTCTAAATTGATATAAGTAATTTTGTTGATCTTTTAATTTTTTTTAACAATCTCATTATAGGTTTTGATCATATTTGATGTTTTAAACTTTTAATTGAATCAGTAATATAAATTAATATTTATGTTATTATTGTTTGGTTAAGTATTTGGTATACTCGTAGTGTTTTTTTTATTCCACAAGTGACTTTAAAAAATTGTAATGTGTTATTTTTTTAAATATTTTACAATATCCCTATGAGATATTCGTTAAATCGCTTACCCTGTGGAATTTACAAATTTTACACCAAATATTTTCCCTTATTGTTATTTAAATATGTTTATAATTTTTTTAAATACAATTTTTTTCTAATTTCCTTGTATTCCAAAATAAAATAAAATAAAAATGAACCGGCAGTTGGATGGATTAGACCGACTCCTTGCACTTTCATTTTATGGAGCACAGCTCTAGACAATAGCATCTGTTGCATCTTCCGCTCATGATTATATTGTGTAAATATAATTATGTTAATTCCTTCCCTCTCTTTTTTGTTTCCGACGATGAGTAGTACTTGAAAGAAGTCGCCATTTTTTCTAAGGGGATCACAAACAGTGATCTGATCCTTTTTAAACAATGTTCATAAATTTTTTGGAACCAAAAAGAAAAGGGTTTTACAGAGGTTTATAATCACTATAAACAGAACAGGATTGAAGATAAGTGTTATAAAACAATTAGATTTGCATACAAGGAAAAATTAAAACGACATTCTTAATTTCACACTCCATATATATAGAGTCCCAAAACAAGAAAATTACATCACTCAATCTTCAAGCAAACCTTGTTTTCTTTTTCAGATGATTGAAGTGGTAACCACGCTGACATAAAAGATGCATTAATTTTATAAAAAAACAAAACTCCTAATAAGGCTAAGCAACGCAGATATACATCGCTCAATGCCAAAGATCCAGAGAAAAGAAAAAGGGGGTGGGGGAGAGTCTGGTAAATACTTTGCCATCGAGTTACGCAAGTATAATAGTATATGAATGTAAAAAAAAGAGAGAGAGAGAGAGAGGGTAATTTACAGAAAAGGGATTGAAAGTTTCATGAATTAATGATATCGTCGTCTTCCATGATACTCTCCAACGAAGGTTTCCATGAAGAGTCAAGTTTCTCAGATCTTGCTTTCTCTATTTCGCCCAAAATTTCCTCTAAGCTCTTCCCACCATTACCCTTGTTCTTCAGCTTCACTAATAACAAATCTAGTTCCTCTTTTGTAAGCACTATCTTCACCTTTATGCTGCTTTTCTTCCCTTCATTTTCCTTCTTATAATCAGTTGAAGCTGCTTCACCAATCTCTTCTTCTTCTTCTTCCAGATGCGGCCTTGATCCCAATGTCTTCATCATACAATTCCCCATAATTTTCTCTTTCTTTAAAAATAAAAAGAAAGAAAGAAAGAAAGAAACCCAGCAAAACCCACTACTTTCTTGATCTAAAAAACTTGTTCTGGGATGTATTGGAAAGTAAGAAAATGTTTGAGGAATTTTGTGGAATGTGAATGTGAATGTGAGTTATAACTTATAAGGGTATATATAGACAAAATTAGATGCACTAAACAAATAAAAATACCCTCTATTAATTAATTAATTAATTAGTTATGCATACTTAAAGACTTAATTTTCTTCACGAGACTTGGATTTTTCTACGTACTAAGTGACATCTGAGCAGTCAACTTAATATAAATTATCACAACTTACTATTCCATTTAATTTTTTTTTTGTTGTTGGGAGAGAGGATGTTAAAATTTATTATCAGTGCAACATTTTTTTATATAATATTATTATAGGTTTGGATTATATTTATTTTTATATATAACGTCTAGAAGTAGAATTACTCATAATTCTTAGTTCTTACTTAATCCATAAATAAGAGGATAATGCGTTTTAACACACTCGAATTCAAGTGTTTTTTTAGCCATAAATAAGAGGAAGTGTTTTTTACTTTTTACAGCTCGATTTTTCGCTTCTACTGACTTCTTTTTTCATAAAGATAAACTAAAACGAAAAAAGTTAAAAAAAGATTAGCTAAAAAATGTGATTTCTTTTACTTGATGGCTAAATAATGCAAAAAAAAAAAAAGGTTTCAAGTAAGAAAAAGGAAAAAGACAGAATAATTGTCGGCTTTTGATTGAACCCATACTTGAAAGTGTATCTATTAATAAAAGTTACAAATAAAGTAATTAGACAATAATTTAATTAAATTCCAAATATATTCCATAAATAAATGAAACAAGTAACAAAATATAATTGATAAAAAAAATGGACAATAGAACAAAAAAGATATCCTCAGTATTTTCTAATTACACTCGAAAAATTAAAATTCCATTTTCCTTTTGCTATTCCAGGAGAAAATCATCCTTTCTCGACAGTTTGTAAGTCTTTTTTTTATGATTTATAAACAATTTTAACTATAAATATGTTATGGGTAATTAATGAAATAAGTGAAATATTTTTTTATCAATCTTATCATATGTTCTAATTATATCTGTTCTTTCTGATATATAATGTCTAGAACTACGCCCCTAACCTATTAATAGTAGGATAATGCGTTTCAGCATTGGTAACAATACGGATAACATTTTTTAAAAATATATATGTACAATACATGCCAACTACTTTAATATAAGATGAACGATGATATTATTTATATTATTTAAGTGGAGGTTTGTGTGCATGAAGAAGTGGCAGAATTTACGTATCAATGTTTCAACTACTTTTGATCCTTTTGTTAAATTTTCCTTAATGATCTTGATTTGAAAACACCAGTCTATGTCTCGGTCAGCATCTTCTTCTTCATCCATTGGGTGAAAATGTTAGAAATTCAAAAGTTACTAAAAGCAAGCACTACGTTTTAAAAAGATAAAAACAAGGATATTTAAGAGATTGTTAAATCTTTCATGGTGATTCTCTGTCTGCAAAATATATATTAATGACTACATTTTTTCCACTTAATGCCATACAAGTTCATATCTTTCCACACTTTGATGTTGTTGTTATAATAAACATAGTTGATATGTAGTCCAATTTTGTGTTTAATAGGGATTTGTGGCGGGTTATGGTCCTCAGCCTTTCACCCCCACAAATTCCCTTATTTTATCACTGTATTTATTTTTTCAACAAATGATAAAATTCAGGTCATACAAATTTTAAATGTTATGTACACGTTTTATTATCATGTTCTATTTTAATTGTAAATTATTTTTTATATAAATTAAATGAAATTATTATGTAATCACTTTGCTCAATATACCTCCAATCTCATATCTTGCATCAACAAAATGAATTAACTTCAATTAAATAATATATACAATGTTTTAAAAAGTTTTAGTGGTAAAAAAATGGGTTTAATCAGTCAAATCATGACTCCCACAGTATAATACATCTGCATCGACTCCTTCAATGCTGTTTTGTTTTGATTTTTCAAAATTAGTTAGGGTTTTAATTTCTGTCAAAACACATGACCAGCGAGCATATTTTCTACTACACGGTGTGAACACAGATTTTATGCTCCAATTTCCAATCACAAAGCTCCATCTTTTCTCTATTTTATAATTATTTTCTTTTTTCTCCATAAACCAAATTTACTTATTATAGTTGTAGGATATGCTTCGCATTTATTGGACACGTTGCAGGCATTTTAAACAAGAACCGACGAGTAATCGAAGAAGAGCCAAAATAGGAACGACATCAGGGCGAGGTGAATGGGACGTTGCGACATCATGACGTGTTCTCTTATTTGGCAATTGTGTTTTAGACTTCAAGCGGCATTTAACCTTTAGCGGTCTTGTATCCCTAGTTTGATATGCCAATAAAAAAAAAGGGCTTTCCTTTAGGGGAGATAAGATATGGTCGTATATGAATCTTGGTGAGAATTTCATGGTAATTATGGAGAGTATTCTACACCCATTTTTTGAGTGCCCTATGAGACTTAGGGTTTTGTTTATCAATTTTTTATTTGGGATTTTGAATTTTGTATTAGGAGTTTTGAGTAATATACATTTAGTACATTTAGGTTTATTTTTTCCATATTATAGTTTCGTTTATTTACTCAATTAGTGAAAAGCCGGAACCTCTTTTGCTCGTGATTTTTTCCCTCTTTAAGGGCTTTTCACGTAAAACATCTGTGTTCCTTCTTCTCTATTTTTATTATCTTGTTGTTGATACAGATCGATCCCAACAATAATTAATATTTGCAAAGAAGTACATCCTCTGCAGTACTGCAACAAATTGTTTTTGCCTTCTTCTTTCTAATAACTAATGTATGGTGCTTTGTAATGAAAACTCAAGATTTTTGATTGAAAAACTCAAGTAGTATTCTCTAGAATTGTGTTGAAAAAGAAAGGGTGTAAATTGAAGTAATATGAAATAGGGGAATATGCATGTAGACGTGGGACGACCATGTTGCTTCAATTTAGGGTGTACAAAACTGCCAGCCAACAGTTATAATAACCCGCTGTGAGGTTATCATGACGAATATTGACGTATGTTAAAATAAAAAAGAGATACAGATTTAATGTAAGATTACTGTTTTTAATGGCTTTCGATTCTCCTTTTAATTCAAAAATTTTGACTTCCCCACAATTATTTGATGCAACCAACTACAAAATTTAATTTTCCAATATTAGTATTTTTTAAGATATATGTCACAAAATACTTCATAAATATTTAAGTTAAATATACATTTTCGAATTTAAATATGATTTTAATATTTAAATTAGTGTCTAAATCTTTTTAGGACTAGTTAGGTCTCTTAATCTCGCTTTTTGGTTCAAATTACTATCTAACATTCATCTCATAATTAAATTGATTCAAGTCATTTACCTTCAATATTAATTTGGACAAAAAACATAGTCATATTTATATACCAATTTGAACCCAAAAAAAAAACCAAAATTTTAAACACACGTAAAAACTCTTATCTCACACTCATCTCATATCCAAATAATATAAATATAAACCTACCTACATGCTGTTGGCATATTAGTTTGGTCAATGGCCATGTATTTTGTTGTTGATAAAATAAAGAGTTTGCATAAAAATCACAAAACAATGTAGTGGACAGCCTCCGAAGATTAGGTAGTGGGGAGTGAGTGGTTTCAAATAAGTTAGAAACACTGTGGGAACACATGTAACCATATCCTCGTGGAAATAACTGCAACTTAACGTTTTGTCTTCTACAAACTTTGTTTTAAAATTAAGTGTTGACAAATTTGATGTTCTATTTTGACCCCAAGTGTGGGAGCTCATGCCTTGCATACACCATTTATGAATTCCCTTTTTCTCTTTGCCAAAGCAAATGGAAAATTAAAGGTATTCATTTGAAACTTTGAAGCAGGATGTATTCACTCAAGTCATTTAGTTTCAGAAATTTATTGATACAATTGATAATAGCTTTGATGGACTTTTGTCAAATATCATATTCTAATATTCAAATGTTTGGTTTAAATAGTGTTATAAATGGTCAAACAAATGGATACAGGAGAAACGGATTTAATGAAGGAAAGAAAAAAACAATCGGGGATATTAAATTTGTACAAGACATATAAACCCTATCATTTTACATGAGAAAAACGAATATCCATTGCTTTGCTTCTGTTTCTTCTTCTTCCTGTTAGTCTCGTGACCAACATAATATACACCCCAAATCTTTACTTAAAAGACAAAAATGACTACGCATCTTGGTGGGACTCGGGGGCTACAAGGTTAAGCCTTTAATACTAATTTTTCCTTTAATTTAAAACCCATAGCTTTCATCCATAATTAAAATAAGGGTTTGATCCTGCCTGCCCACTTTGTCTGGTGAACTCCGAAGACATCAATTTTTAGTTGGGGCCCGAGCAGTTAAATAATATGAAATGAAGTCGGCTGAAACAGCCGTACCGTTAGGCGTCGGCCAGATTTAAGTAATAAATCTAAATTGTTTTCAAAACCTAATTTCAATAAATAAAAATATTTTAAATATTAAAACTACATAAAAACATAACACTAATAAATTGATAAATATTTTATAAGACTTAATTGGAAAATCATTATTATTAGCATGGACATTATTACTTCGGAATTAACAAATATATTAAAACTCAAATTACATAATACAAATATAATACAATTATGTGTGATAACTTACCGTTAATACTACATAAAACATAATTATTTGCAAAATTTAATTTGAATACATTAATCATATTTATAATTTATAGTTAAGATAATTCAAGCTGATTTGACTTGAAAGCTATTTGTTCTGTGTTACTTTTAGCTTGAAAAGTGTTCACCAATGTCAATGCTAAACACCATGGAAAAGTCCACAGTCCGCTCGAAGCGCATACCAAAATATTTCTAACGCGTTAATTATTTTTGCGATAAGTTTTAAAAATTTTGGTACGCTTTTTTGAGCATACTGCAAAATCCCTCAAACACCACTAACAAACACCCTAAGATATACAGAAAGTAGATTAAAAACCTCTTTTAACATTGTACTTGCTGTTGCTGCTGATGGCCTGCTAAGCATGTTGATTTAAACAGGGCACATATATATTGTGAAACATAGATAGCACAACTTCAGCTAATACAGAAGCCTAGTTAACACAGAGTCATCAAAACACAAGTGCAACATAGTTCATAATATTAGAAGCAGTAGTGTCTAAGTTCAAACTGAGCCAGTGCAGTAATATCCAGTAAAAAAGCTTCAATCTACACGCGCCGTCGCTTGTTTTTAAGGTTCTCGAAAATCTGGTTGACATCAGCTGCTGTGATTGCCTTTGAAGGATCAACTGACCCCTAAATATTTAAACAAAAAAAAATAAGTAATAGATAATTCACAAGGACAATAATTTTGCTTTTGAAAGATGCATAAACAAAGAATCTGACGTAGGAACATGAAAAAATATATGCATGGCTTACTTGCAATATAATCATTATAAGTTAGAAGCCAAAAAGATAAGCATGCCAACAAAAACAAAAAGACACAATCAATGCCATACCAGGAAAGACCGGAACTCATCTTTGAAGTCTGCAATGCCATTCAGAATCTCCATTTTTTCTATATGACCAAGATTGTTAAAGAAATTTAATTCAGCACCTTCCCTTTCCTGCAACTTCTCTTCCCTCTTTTGCTTTGCATTTTTTTCATACTCTGCTATTGAATCTTCCTTGTCAAGTAGATAACTGATATGTTTCTGCTTGTACATATCTAAGCACTTGTCACATCTGCAGAGGACATCTCTCCAATTCTTAGAAAGAAAGAGGGGTCTACTTTCTGAATCAATTGATGCAGCCATCCAGTCTACTCCAAGAATACAAGTACCATTTGAATTGGCAATGCTTTGGGACAGACTTGAGCTATCATTGTTCTGAGAGCTTTCACCAACAACAAACTTCTTGTCATCAGATACAGAGTCATGATTCATATCAGCAACCAAATTATTTTGGACAGTGTCAGAGCACACATCATTGTCAAGTTTCCCAGGTTCATCTTTAGGAGGGATGTCTTCCAGCACACTTTTATCCTTGCCAGTTGCAACAGAAGCAACAGGTTGTTTCCCCGTTGCCCGTATGGTTTTAGGATATAGAGTCAGAAAAGAACAAACCGCTGAGCATGCCTTGCATATGAAATCCTCATATAGAGGCTCCCCTTCCTCATCTCTAGGAATCTGTCATACCAGTATTTTCAGATCATAATCTATTTCCCGATACCAATAACTCAAAGATTAGAACAAAAGCTGCTAAAATAATATTTTTTTCACTTCCCCATTTTCAATGCCCAAGATCAAGATATAGCTAGTTTACATTGCTCAAGTTCAACTATATTAATCATGTAAAAACTTGCCCATGGAAAGGTCCTTCAAAGTTCAAACTAATAAATTGTCATCAGAAAACATGTTTACCCAAATTTTCACTGTTTACAAAGAATTAAAACCCATATCCAACCTCAAAGGGAGAAGTAATACATAATTAGTATAAGAAAAACAATGGCAAACATTAACATGAACTCACTCAATAGGGTGAAAACAAAATATTGTGCTGTTGGCAAAAACTAGTGAAAAAAAACCATGACACAGAAATTGAGTATATGCACCACGACCCAGCTTACCAACCTCATTGGGGGAACCGAGACTAATATGCTCCTCATGAAACCAGTCCTCACACATACAGCACTGTATCATTTCTTCTTGCTCCTGGAGATCTGGATCTGGATAGGGGCGATTGCAAGTACAGTATAAACCTTTGAAGTTGTGATTATATGAATTCTCTACATTCTCTACATCTTTATTTGGGGAAAGCTTGCATGAGAACTCTCTGAATTTTGAATTTCCACAATCACATCTAAAATTTCTCTTGGTCCAGAGCTCCAAAACCTTTAACATAGGGTAACAAAGAAAATCCCTTACATTCATGTAGACAGATAGAAATAATAGGATTGAATAGTTATACAAAGAAAAACAAGTAAAGTGAGTACTTCTCCTTGAAAACCTTGAGAAATTGGCCACAAATAACATTTCCAGCACAACATACATACCTTAAGTCCAACATTCAAGTAAGCACATGCAATTCTTTCTTATTTGATAACAGCATACATAACTTATGTTCAGTACTCAAAACTCAAGTAAGACTGCAGAATTTCTAATGGCCATCTGAGCTAATCAAAATGAGAATCTTGCATGTCCCACATTTTAAGTAATCAAGAATTGTTAAACCAATTCACGAGTTCTTCCATTATAGAACATATTAATAGGAGAAGCAGGTAAAAACATGCCCTGAAGCCACTCCCAATGAGCAGAGTTAGATATTGGAACAGTGGGCAGTGTGAATGTTTAGTACAGTTAACACTGATCCAGCAGCAAATAGTTGAATGTTATTCCAATTTAAAAGGATGATGTAAAGGAAAAAGCTCCTTTTGTTGAAAATATTATGATGATAGGAATGAAGTTCCAACTTTGCATCATATTGACTGTTACATGACTTGCTAAAGCAGCCTGTAACAGGGAGCATGCCCGACAAAGAGCTAACTATAAAACACAACTCAAAGTCATGCCTGCATAAAGCAAAAACACCACACAAACTTCCCCTCTAACAAATTTCACTCACATGTTAAGAGTTATACTATTAGCAATGAATTAAAGCTTGGCTTTCAGAATGAGAGATAAAGTTAGGTGAGGGGATATCCCACGCTTTAAAGGATGATCCAAAGGAAAATACCTCATGGCCATCATGGCAAGACAAGCAGCAAGCCGTACAAATTCCAGCATTCCCCTCAGGGGTGCATGTCAGGCATGAGAAAATTGCCTGTCTCTTCATGTAACCTTTAGAATAGGTACACTCATCGCCCTCATCTCCACCCAAAACCAAATCAGCCTCCTTTACAAAAAAAAGAAAAGAAGTTACATTTTGCCCAACAGCATATATAGCTGAAGGAAGCACAGATAAAACAATCAATAGCTAGTTCAAACTTTTTATACTTGATTATCATTTGCATCTAATACTTTTTTCAATATAAATTTAGGATATATGATATATTTGAACAATCTTAGACTTGTACTCGTACCATGCATTCCGAGTTAGTATAGAATTAACAACATAAAGCTAGTCTCCAAGAAATTTTCCCAAATTTTAATCAACTTTCACACAACAATTCATGTACTAAATATGTTTCAACCAAAATTTCAGCTCCAGAAACAAAACAAAAAAAAATTATCCATCTTTGGTAGCCAAAGAATAAAACGAGGAAAAAAAATATTCCCATGTCAGTAAACCAGACGAAACAGAAAAGCACTGATTAGATTCAATCATTCCTGCAAAACAAAACCCTAAACAGATAAAGATGGTGGACAGGCTTTTACCAACTCTTCTTCTTCGATACTCTCAAGATACTCGTTGATTGACACAGTCTGTTCACCATCGTCGTCGAGATCGGCAGCCATTTCCCCCAAATCACCAGGACCGTCAAAAACATAAAATCTCTACTCCTCGAACCTGGAGTTGAATATGGACAAAAAAACCCGAAAAATATTAACTAAAACGACAAAAGGATATTTTACTCATTTGGGGAATCGAAGTTGTGCCGTATAATGAGAAACCCTAACATTGAAAAAACGAATAAAGGTACCTTTTCAAACCCGCAATTAACGGATTTTGAGGCGGTCGATAATGTATCAAGCACCTGTTGAACAAACGCGAGAGAGAAAATCAGAGAAAACAAAAAAAAGGAACAAGAATTAGGGATTAAAAATTGAGAGAGGATGAGCTAGGGTTTAAATATACCGAGTAAGATAAAGGAGTAAGGGTCTAAGAAGTGTTAGGTCATTTTCCCGCCACAATGTGCCCTAATGGAATCAAATTACGTGGTCCGTTCCCTCCAATTTGCTTTCTCATTTATCTTCCAAAATGTATTCAATGGTTACGTGGTGTTTTATTGTGAAATTAGGATTTTTCATTTTCTTGCGTCTTGATTTACGGAATTTTGGAAATTTTCACTCTGAATTATTATGTTCTGTAAATTATAATCTTTACGAGATTGAAAATTTATTTTATTAAATAGTATGGTTATGAATTATGTTTCCCCTTAGATTGATTTTTTTTTAATTACAACAAAAATTAAAGGCTATATTGTGCACAATGATTTTATACTTCTCATTTATTTATAATTTAATCTTTATATTTTTATTGAAATTTTAAAATCTAATCATCATATATATTATGTTAATTTAAAAAAGTAATCGATAATGCAAAAACTAATAAAACTAACAATAAAAATAAGCATCATATGTAGCATGGACATAGAAACGAGATATGTCTATACTTATTGACCATAAATTTTTATGAGTAAATATATTATAATACATTTATAACGTGTAAATTATTTTTTGTAATAAAATTTTTGATAATAAATTTATAAAATTTTAGGATTCAAATAATATGTTTATTTGTTGTAACTTTATAAAATACACATATTATTTTTATAATATATTTTTTTACGATTTATAATATAAGAAAATTTATACCATAATCATCTCAAATACTTATGTTTATAATGTAATTTTTATAACTTGTATAAAAATATTTTTTAAAATTTAAATTTGAGTGTAATTAATTGTGTAATTACTCCAATTGTGCTTCAATTACACCAAATTCAATGGTACCCACTCATTATATTAGTTACTCAAACATATCGTTCTTGTATAATTATAAATAATTACACTCAAATTCAATTATTAAATTACTCTCCAAACACTATTTAAGAAACTTGTGTACTAAATATTATCCTTAAAAATTAACCTTGTGAGAAAATAAACATCCATTGATG
The DNA here is from genome assembly GCF_007990345.1 of Gossypium hirsutum. Lineage (NCBI taxonomy): Eukaryota > Viridiplantae > Streptophyta > Magnoliopsida > Malvales > Malvaceae > Gossypium > Gossypium hirsutum. The sequence continues at coordinate 59,429,484 of NC_053448.1, read as the reverse complement.
AGAAACCAAAGGAGTAGTACAGCACTGAGATGAATCGAAGAAGCTCCAACCAACACCAACAGCAGAGAGATCATCATCCCAAAATGGCCAAAACAAACAATCAGGGCCCTTGGATCACCAATGGGTTCCAATGCGGTGAGATTTAAAGAGTAAAAAAAATTGAACTGAAACACAGCTTTGAGATGTTTAGCAGCACAACAATGAGCATTTCTCACCTCATTGTAGCTTAAAATATTGGCTGGAGTTAAAAACTCTGGCAAATTTACTTGGAAGTCCAAAAACATGGGTAATTATTATTTTATCCCTTTAATTCTTCCTTTATTATTTATTTTATTTAACACACATAATATAATTTTAAAATAATTTAATTTTTAATAAAAAGATTTTTTTATAATTTAACATAAATATAATATAATTTAAATATATTTTGTAAAATATTTTGATATTCTATTACATATTTTAATTTAACATTCTTAATAGTCATTTTACATTTTCATCTCACTACTAATGCTATAATGCTATATTTGAATTTAAACATCTCATCATTAATTTTAATCTTACCGTTATAATAATTAAGTAATAGCACCGTACATTTAAAGAAATCTTCAATAAAAGTGAAACAAAGACCAAAAGCATAGAGACCAACGAAGGAAACATGAGAGAAAACGAAGGCCACATTCCTACCACCAAAGCAAACGCCCATTGAACCAAACTTTGCTAAGAAAACATCAGCCCACGAGACATGGGATATAGACTTGTGCATTGGTACAAGCAAGCATAATAATAATACAAAGAAACGCCGGAGTCAAAACCAACAAGCAAAGGTTTGTTGCAAAGGCCGAGTCCAAACCCAAGTCTTAAAGATCCAACGCCAGGCCTAGCAAAAAGAGAATGGGAGTAACAAGCCATTGTCAATTTTAAAGGACGATACCTAGCTGCATGCATTATTTTCACGTTTATTGCATTGGCCAGTGACTTAAAACCAATGCAACTTGTCATTTCAAGTCTCATTAATAGTATTAATTGTAGTGTCGGAACAGAATGCTTCATGCATCTAAGTTTGAATAATCAAGTAGTCCACAGTTCACACCAAACCTTAAAAGTTTCTGCAATGGCTGCTACATGAATCTTCGAATTTTTCTGTCCCGTTTCATTGAACTTCATAATTCTAACTAGTTCGTTATTTATAGATTCGATAGATTATATTATATATTTTATTGTCTCATTCTCTTTGGATCATCTCGAGTAACTATAAAATTCTTCAGCAATGGCTCTCACTGAAATTGTCTTCTTCTCCATCTTTCTAATGTTCACTCTTCAACCATCGACAAGTGTTGAAGTTTGCCCTGTTTTGTGTGGGACTCAATTGATTCGCTTTCCTTTCCGCCTCAACACCCAGTCGGGTCGATGCGGGTATCCCCGGTTAGACCTCTCGTGTAAAAACGAAGCACATGCCATCCTCACGCTTCCGTTTTCCGGCGGCTTCACCGTCGTAAACATCGACTATACCTTCCAAAACATATGGATCGAAGACCCGGATTCTTGTGCCCCAAGACGTATTCTTCAGGGACTTAATCTAGCCGGCACTCCTTTCGATTTGCTAGAGCCTCGAAGCTACACGTTTTTCAATTGCTCCTCTGCTTCATCGACTGTACCAAAACTGGCTGAAGCAAAACTCATCTCTTGTCTTAGCGGCAAGGATTTTTCGGTCGTGGCTATACCAACGGAACGGCTTGATTTGCCTGCATCATTGTCGACATCGTGTTCGGAGATGGCAAAGGTTTTGCTTCCACTTTCGTTGTCTGATTGGTCGGATCCTGGAGATGGTTTCATATTGACATGGAATGAACCTGATTGCAAGTTGTGCGAAAGCAGGGCTGGGACTTGCATGTTCAAGAATGATACGGGAACGGATGTCGGATGCTCCGGCGGGTTTAATGATGGTATGTTCTATTTTGCAGTGACACAAGTTGGTTAATTTGATCGAAAATGCCCATATTTGATAACATTAGATAAAGTAAGTATAATGAATATATATAACAAAAAATATAAAATGCAAAATTAATATAATCACCAAAAAACCACATGACTTTAAACCTGGTTATAATGCGTAGAACAATGCACTTTGAAAAAAACATTTTATTTTAAAATTATTTTAATTTAAATTTTATTTAACAATAAATATAAGTAGAGTGACAATTAATTTATATTTTAATATTATTAAATACTCGTCTAATTATTAGATTTGTAATTTTTAATCATTTTATATAAAGATAGATACAATAGAATGAAAAACAAAAATATTATTCTAATAGCATTAATTATAATTTTAAAAAATATATATTTGGAACACTAGCTTTAAATATAAGTAATAAATTAATCACAAATTTAGATGTGATCCAAATAATAGAAAAGTCGAAAGAAAAATACCAATTGATTGCCACATTTTTCACACTCTTGACTGTAGCTTTAATTCCTTGCATGAATAACATGTTTTCATTTTTCTCTTTTCCCGACAGAGACATGTTTGTTTCTTTGGTACAATGAACATGTTAATGCAAATAAAATTAATAATTAATAACAAATATATATATTTTAATTTTGCTTACAAAACACATGTTTCTAAATGAGTCTTGAATACAGTGAACAAAGACGAGAATTGGGTATACGTGATTACAGAAGCAATTTTCAATTTGCTATTGAGGTCTCCATCTATTAATTGATGATGTAACAACGAGTGTCGCGGGACTAAATCTTTTGTCTCACGATCTGTGCGGTCTTAAGCGATCTGTTCGTCTAAATTCGTCTAAGTCAGCCTTTACTCAATTGAGGATTCCTTAAGAACTCCTCCAAGGCACCAAGTTGAAGAGCGGAAGCGATTTATGCCCAAAGAAGCTACAAAAAACAACAGAAAGAGCGCACACAAAGTGTTTGAATAAATGTTCTCAATATTCTTTTATTCACAAAGAATAATGAAATAATGAAGGGAGTGAGTACAGATGAGGGGGAGGCTCTCTATTTATAGTTGAGCTCCCCCAAAACCGACGATTAAGATACGTTTACATCGACGGACGAGATTAATCATATCCCTTAATTTTAGAGATTTACAAGATATGTCATATCAAATCTAATCTAATCTTTACAATATATGATTCCCTCAGTCTTCTAAGATTAGTTAACAAATTAGCCTAAGTTGTCATATCTTCATTATCGGGCCAATCAGACTTCAATCTGATAGGCTTCTCCAACAGCTTCTTGAATTGGGCCAGTTCTTGCGGGCCAAATGATCCTCATCTAAACAATAGACCTCCATTTGGTGCGATGGTCACGAGCTCTAAACTGCGGCCTATGACACTAGTACATAAGGGTGCTATTGGGTATTTATCCGACATTTATGACGAGCCAAACTGTTCTCTAATGAAGAACACGAATGTTGCTTCTTCTTTTTCTTTTTTCTTTTGCTTAATAAATGGTGCATTAACATTTTGTTGTCCCACATTACTACATTTTTCATTAACTAGTGTTCTTTTCATTAATTATAGGTCTTACAAGGAGTACTAAATTAGCCATAGTGTTTGGTGTGGGAGTACCCTTCTCGTTCATCCTCGGCCTTGTAATTTACCTCCGTGGCAAGGTCGAGGATCATCAAAATCTGAACTTGACTGCATCTTCGGTCATGGTTGTCAAAGGTCTTGATGGGCAAATCCTCGAATCATATCCGATAACGTTGTTAGGTGAAAGTCGACGATTAACACGGCCGAGTGATAATATTTGCTCTATTTGTCTTAGTGAATATCACGCTAAAGAGATATTACGAACTATTCCAGACTGCAACCATTACTTCCATGCCGCTTGTATTGATGAGTGGTTGAAATTAAATGTTGTGTGTCCTTTATGTTGTAGTTCTCCGAAACTTATTTCGAATATTACCTCATCTAGGTATTTAATATCACCATAATAATGATTGAATTTAAAAACAATAACATGTACTTCCATTCTAATTCTTTAAAGAAAATGAGATTCATTATTTTACGTGAAATTGTTATTGAAAAAGAAAGAGAAGCTTTTCCCCTCTCGTGAGTATAAAACCATAAAGAAGAGATACAACCAAGTTCCAAATTGGAAGCCCGAGTTTGGGCTCACAATCTTTAATGCCTAGGGTCCAATGGGCAAACAACAACCAAACAATCAATGTAGACTTAATTAATACGATTTAATTGATTTCCGCATCTTTTTAATCATATTTTTAAAGCTTGTGAATCAGAAGACTTTAAGGGGTTTTGTTTTTTAATACAAAAAAAACCCTAATAACAACATAACTAACGTGATTCGAACTCAAACTATACCTGAAACAATAATACTTTAATTATCAAGTTAATACTTAGATTAAAAAAGACATTAATTTTAAAATGATGCACGACTGCTTTGAAATTTGACCTCATTTATTTCTCTTTCAAAAGCCATCATGTCTTTTACCCAATTTAGAATCCTCATCTGTCTTTAACGTCCAAAATATACCTAACTCCATTTCTTTCAAATTGGGCGTACTAGTTAGCAACTTATAAATATTTTTATAATTCGCTTTAATGCATTTAAACTTATGTCTTATTGTATTGACAATAATACTTATATCAATCAAATTAAGATTTAATTGACTGTATATTAATTATAAAAAATTACTCACTCAGATAAATATTCTCCTATTTTTAATATTATATAAAAAAATAATTAGTTTTCATAAATGCGATTATTTTGGAAAATATAATTACAGCTAATGGTAGGGCTAATATGGACCCAAAATTGTCAAAGGCAGCCCATTCTATCCATCATAAGAGGACGGGATTACCCTCGAAAACCCACACTACGTTGAGGGCGAATAAAAGAACTGCAGTGTTCGAGGAAACAAAAATCGGGCTGTTAAACCCTGCTCTGTCGGAACGGCACCTGGAAAAAACCCTTCTCTATTTCGATCGCCGGAGATTGAAACGGTGAGTGTTTGCTTCTTCGTTCAAGTATTATTTAAGTCCTTGATTTTAGCTTCAGGAATCTTATTGTATTGCTAGTTTTTAGTGATTTTTTACTGGAATAATAAACGAATCTCGAGAAATTCTTTGATGTTTTTAATTTTGATCTTGATCTGGTTATGGTTTTAATTCGAACATTCTTATTTTCGTTTGATTAGAGGAATTTTTATTCTTCGTATCAATGGCGTTTAGCCGTAGCCTTTCCAGTAGAGCAACCCTAATAGCTAGACGGTATCAACCATCGTTTGCCTACATTTTCCATGATGATGACCGTAAGACTCATCCTTCTACCGAGCCTCAATCTACACAAAAGCCTGGTAATTTTGGTCAACAAAGATCTTTTGGAACTGGGTTTAGTAATTCATCCTCGGGGCTTTGTGGTGTATTGTTCCATGATAGAAGATGTTCCCAACTAGCCTTTCTCCCTGGCACTGGTGTCTCTTTTGGTCGGTTTATGTCGACTAAGGTTAATGATGGGGCGAAAGAGGTCGAGCTTATGACTGATGTTGCGGAAGCTTTTAAGGATACTGCCATTGAAGCTGTGACTTCGCAGGTTCCTGCTGTGAATGAGGTTGCCGTTGCTGCTGCTGATTGTTGGTTACCAGTTGCTACATTGCAGTATGTTATTGATGCGGTTCATTCTTTTACAGGCTTCAACTGGTAAGTTGCTGTAGTTACTTATTGTTATTTTCTTCAGTTATGCATGTTCATTAAGAACGAAGGGCATGTGCAATGCTAATGGTTTCAGCCATTTGTTGAACTACCAATTCTCTAATGCAATGATTTAATTAATTGTCTTCAAAAGTGATTGCTTGAACTATCTATCCAGGCCTTAATTCAGATGATGAGAAGGTGACAGCATAAACTACCGAGCTATAAATATAAGGATTCCTGTCTGTAGGACACTGGTTAAACTTGCATGCTATATTCATTTCGTTATATTTGATCATTAAGTATCTAGTAAAATCAATTCATTATTATGAGGTTGAATTAAAGTTATGATTTGCAACATGATGAAAAGGAATCCTGATGTGAATCTATGCATGCATCTTGTGAAATATGTATCTTCTGACTTCTTCGTTTATGCTAATATCAAAGTTTTAATAAATTGCAATGTTGAGAATAGAACCTTTGTTTAATCTTTTAACAATATCAGTGTATTATTGATTTCAGGTGGGCTTCCATAGTAGTGACAACGCTTTTGATTCGAAGTGCAACTGTTCCACTTTTGATAAATCAACTTAAAGCTACCACAAAAATGACGGTGGGTAATTTTAATTGTTTCTTTTATGCCCTAATTCTATACACTTCCAATCTTTTATTTTACTTCTGGGTTATCGGTATACACTTTCGTCTTTTTTATACACTTCACCTAATTTTGATATTAATAGTACTACTAACATTTGGATGGCATCTTGCCTTTCAGACATTGTTAACAGTGCAAAACAAAGAGAAAGAACTGAGAGACTTCACCTTAGTGTTCTAGTTCCTGAAAATTTAGCCTGCCTCTGCTGAATTGTACATTTTGGTGCACCCCTCCCCCCCCCCTCAAAAAAAAAAAAAAAAAGGTTTGCCTAGCATGCATGCCAAAAGGAAAAAACTATGGCATGGTCATGGACAAAGGAATGTTTTAAAAAATTTGGCCTTTCTTCTTGTAAGTGACTTAAGTTTTGAAACTGATAGACTACTAATAGCTTGATTAACAAAAGTGATCTTCCTAATCATTTAAGTATTGATATCCATCTTCACTAATTTGTGTTTGCCCTGCAGCTAATGAGGCCACGCTTGGAGGAAGTCAAGGAGCGGATGTCAAGCAAGGTCTGGTGTCAGCTCCTGCTGTAGTGGTGTTATTATTTTGAACAATCTATACTCTATAAATAGGATGCTGTTATCTGCTGCTGTCCATAATTGCAGAGCATGTTCAGATTCCATGGACGTTTTACAGTGATGCTATGAATGAGTTTTACAATTTTTCTACTTATTTTTGTGCAGGGTAGTGATGCCTTGTCAATGGCTGAAGGTCAAAATGAAATGCAAAAGCTTTTCAAGGAGTAAGCCACTTTTTCATTAGAACAAGCCTGTATGTCTGTTGAGAGTACTTGTCATAATAAATTGTTTGCACGCCCTTTGGTTCCATGATTGAATCATAAAAATCAGTTAGTTGGCTTTTTATGCTATTATCTCTTTAACTTTCTGAAGGGCCCTGGTTTAAATGCGATTCCACTTTGATATTTCGTTGATGTAAAAGATGCTGGGAGCTCCACATCAATTTAAATGTGTTTTTAATTTATTTATTTATAGTGCTCTTAACCCTTTCAGTAACAGCCAAACTCCAGTTTTCTGTCTTAGTCTGAAGTTATGGTAAGTTCTTAATGTCAGCATCTCCCTTAAAATCTGTCTTGGAGGATACTAAATGGATTTATTCTATATATTGAGGTTAGAAGCACGTGTATATTAGACTTGAATTGTTTTAGATGATAATTCATTTGGTAGTATTCTCTAGTTTTTTGGATGATCAGAAATGTGCCTGATATAGTCGTTCACTTAAATGTCTTTCTAACTGTTTCTTTTTTAACCTGACAATTTCATTGTTTGTCTTAAATAATTTCAGATATGGCGTGACTCCATTTACTCCGCTGAAAGGGATTTTTATTCAGGGTCCCATCTTTGTCAGCTTTTTCTTGGCTGTAAGATAGCAACAGTGATTCCTTAAATATTACTGGTTTGGTCTTAGAATTGCATATAGTGCATTTAGAATTATATCTGATGACCTGATTTTTCCCCAGATTTCAACAATGGCTGAGAAAATGGAATCATTTAAATCCGGTGGAGCATATTGGTTTACAGATCTCTCTACTCCAGATAGTTTATACATCTTTCCGGTTATGACAGCGCTAACTTTTTTGTTAACTGTGGAGGTAAGCATCCTATTTTGTTGATACCTTAAGGCATCGGGCAACATCTTGAAACACCCTTTGATCGTTGGATCGGTTTTGATTAAATGCTTTATATCCTCAGTGTAACATGCAAGAAGGCATGGAAGGGAATCCTGCTGCTGCAACTATAAAAAATGTTTCTCGGGTCTTTGCTGTTCTTACAGTTCCATTTACCATGAGTTTCCCGAAGGTACACTTCCTTTGCTGGCTTCTGCACATTCTTGTGTCTGCCATCAGCTCTCAATAGCAGTAATATTTTTCCTACTCGAATATGTCATCTGGGCCTTTCTATAACGGTTTCCCTTAACAAGCTTGTATAGTATGTTCGCCTTGCCTACTATAACAAGCTAGTGCACTATTTTTGCTGGTTTTGGCAAATGGTACCGTTGATGAGCTCTATGTAACTCCTAGAAGTCTAGAAACTTTGGGTGCAATGCGAGATTGACAGAAAACAACTTTCTCTGGAGATTTAATTGCTCGGAATATTTACTTAATGATGATCATTTTCATCTCATTTACTTGACAGGCCATATTTTGTTATTGGATCACATCGAATATATTTTCCCTTGGATATGGATTAGGTGAGTCCGTAAATTTCATGCTATCCATCGACTAAACATTTGATTTGCTTTTCCGAGATTTCTAAATATGACTATATATCATTTCCTTTATTTGTTTGTTTTTTCAGTGCTTAAGGCTCCTGGAATGAAGAAGGCTTTAGGTGTTCCGGAAATACCGAAGCAACCGGTTGTTACTACACCACAGCCTTCTATTGATCTGTATACGGCTCTCAAACAAACTCTCAAACAAGCCAAAACCGCATCACAGCAGTCTACCTCGTTGCCCATTGAACCAACAAAAGTTGCGAATCAAATAACATCATCTTCATCTTCTTCGTCTTCGACCATCAATCAGAGGCTTAGAAATTTAGAGAAACAAGTAAAAGGAAGGAAGAAAAACAAGAAGAGGTGAGAAAAGCTATTCTTCCGGAAATTGAACTGCCATTGAGGATATTAGTTTTATAACTAATGAGTAATAGTAATATTTATATTAGAAATTTGCATCATGTATTAATTTTTGTAGTCATATAAACAAGAATGACAGTGAATTAGTTTATATTCATTTCGGGAGTTTTGAGGTTTTCTATTTTCTCCGGAATTTGGGGATTTTTGCCTGTACCGGATAACTGATATATTCGCTGCATTTGTGCTTTACTTAGGGAAGCCAATTAAATGACAGTATTGAGGGGATTAGAATAATATTTAAATTTCACTTATGAATTCAATGCGAATGTAATATTATTATTCAAAGTGTAGTGTTATTATTTTATGCAAATAAATTTTTTATTTAAAAAGATTACGTGTCACAATTAAATAAAGGGAATATGCAGTGGGACATAAAAATGGGCATGTAATTTTTATTGGTGAAAATCAAACATCAAACTAATTTGAGAAATGACCAAAACAAGAAAAAGAGAAGATATTCACCATTATTTACCAAAACAATAAAAAGTCGTTTTCAAGTTTTAACTCTTTTTCTTTTCATTTATTTTAATTTGAAAAAGTTTGACTCTTAAATTTGGTCACTTTTCTAAAATTTATTTTTATTATATATATTTTGGGGGAGCTGGATACTACTCTCCTTATAGTGTGTAAGAAATGTTTTTTCTGCAATTGTGCGTGTATGTTTTTCACACAGCAATTGTTAGTTTTGGGAAGGTAACACCTGAGCAAAAAGCAGAAGCTAAGTATAGTTTGGCAATATATTCTTGGGAAGACTTTTTGCAATTGGTAGGCACTCGTCTGTTCTTCTCCTCTTGAATTTATTAGCAAATAATAACTACAACATCACCTGACATGACAGAGAAACACAAACACAGCATGTTAAAATCTATATAACACAAATTATTAATTTGTCAAAAGTTATGTAAATGTAAAATAACTTGAGCATGATTATGACACAAGAAAAAACATGATCACGACACAAATATACGAATTGCTAAGTCGAATATCATTAGATAACCATATGTCATGCATATTTGCTAGTTTAATTTGCTTATTTACTATAACTTACACTGCATTTTAACTTGCAGGTGACAGATAATTCTTGTTCAAGTTCTGATGTATGACTCTTGCAGGGAGAAAGTAAACAATTTGATCTTCCAGAGAGGACGAAAAGTGATATCTGCACAATAATGTATACTAGCGGAACCACTGGTGATCCCATGGGAGTGATGATTTCAAATTGTAGTATTGTTACTCTTATAGCAGGGGTGAAACACCTGGTAGAGAGTGTAAATGAGGAGGTGATCTTTTCATTGAAATTTTTTATTCTAGGACAAATTGTTTTACTGGTCATTTCATTTTGCCTTTCTTTTCTCCCAACTCTAAATTTTGAGTTAATGATTTTTCTCTTTTTTGCTTTTCCCTCTCTCATTTGTTTTTTTTTTCTTGTAAAATTTTACAGTTGACTGAGAAGGATGTAAATCTTTCTTATCTTCCTCTTGCACATATATTTGACCGGGTGATTGAGGAGTTTTTCATTTCTCGAGGTGCCTTAATGGGATTCTGCCGCGGGGTGAGCAGGATAATTTGAAATTATATCTAAGATATAAGAGCTTACTCAAATTATCACTTGCTTATTTGTTGCATATTCAGGATGTGAAACTATTGGTTGATGATATTGAGCTAAAGTCAAGTATCTTCTGTGCGGTTCCTCGTGTGTTAGACAGAGTCCATTCAGGTAAACTTTCTTATATTCCTCAATGTGCTGATGAGACTGATTTCCGGCTTTTTTTTCTAATCATTTATAAAGGTGAAGAGGTTTTATGAATCTGGAATAGGTAATGTCTTTTTGGGTTATCTGTGAAGTTTAGAGTGCAATGCATTATCTGTTCTGAGACTGTCATAACTTCCGTACATCATCAGGTTTACTACAGAAGGTTTCTGGGGGAAGCTAATTGTCTAAGACGCTGTTTGATGTGGCATACTCAGTTATATTCATTTTTTAAGTTTGCTTATGTGAAGCAGATCATTGTATCTGCCGAATTCCAGTAAAAAATAAGGGCTAAAAGTAACAGGGAAGTTAATTTTATCACCATAGACCCACCAGGTATCAAGAACAAAGGATATTGGCTTCAATAAAAATAGAATTATCTCAATCATTTCAGCATTAAGCTTAATAATGGAGCTTTTGATTACGGTTGTTGGCTTTTGTTTTACATAATTCCGTTTATGGAAAGTGGTTTCCAAATTTTTCTTTATTGTTATTTGATTCTAACATCTATGATAACCCTGACAGCAAATTCGGTAACATGAAAAAGGGCACTAAACATGAAGATGCATCTTTTATCTGTGACAGAGTTGTATTGAGTAAGGTGATTAAAGACTTCATTGTTATATCATCCACACAGGTCCTTGCATCTCGATCACCTAAACGAAAATCTGTCAACTACTTGAATCTCGTTCATATATGTAATCTTCTCAGGTAAATAGTGGGTTGGGAGGGAATGTACGGCTCATTCTATCTAGCGCAGCACCTCTTTCTGATCATGTCGAAGAGTTCCTGCGAGGGGTTGCATGTTGTCATGTTCCGCAAGGATATGGTATATCATCCTAGAAATTAGCCTTTTTGTATATGTGATTCTTTTTTCTTTACCGATTATGCACACTTACTGCAACATCAACATTGATCAATTTTGTTTGGATCTCAATGTAGGCCTGACCGAGACTTGTGCAGGGACGTTTGTCTCGTTACCGAATGAATTGTCTGTTCTTGGTACTGTGGGTCCTCCAGTACCAAACGTAGATAGATGCCTAGAATCCGTCCCTGAAATGGGATACGATGCTCTTGCAAGCATACCACGTGGGGAAATTTGTGTCAGGGGAGACACTATTTTCAGGGTACTACAAACGTGAAGACCTCACCAATGAGGTATTCGTCGATGGATGGTTCCTCACAGGTCCGTCAATTCTTGCCTCTTAATAAATCAAGTTTCTATTACCATTGTCTCTGAGTTGACATTCTTTTCATCATGTTTATGCATTAGGGGATGTTGGTGAGTGGCAACCAAATGGAAGTATGAAAATTATTGATCGAAAGAAGAACATTTTTAAGCTTTCACAAGGGGAATATGTTGCAGTTGAGAATCTGGAGAATGTTTTTGGTCTTGCATCTGTTATTGATTCGGTAATGCCTTTGTTCCTCTCCTCAGTACTTATATCATTCTTTGCAGTCTTTTAACTCGACCGTGATCGTGTCTTTCATCGATTTTTTAGATCTGGATTTATGGGAACAGCTTTGAGTCCTTCCTCGTTGCTGTTGTTAATCCCAAGAAGCAAGCACTTGAAAGCTGGGCTGCCGAGAATGGTGTACATGGTGGCTTTAATTCCATCTGTCAAAATCCCAAGGCCAAAAGAGTACGTAGTCGAGGAGCTCTCAAAGATTGGAAGAGAAAAAGGTTTGTCATTCAATGGGTTTTGTACTTCACCGAATATTTGTTCAGCCACTATTAAAGCGAACACTTATCTTCATGCCAGGGGGAAAGAAAATGGAAATTGAACCTTTGTACTTTGTTTCAGCTAAAAGGTTTTGAATTTATAAAAGCTGCATGTCGAAACCACTTTTTGTTTGAAAAATGGGGATCTACTTTTAAAAATGAAAATGGGAGTCGTCACCGATTTTTTATTAAGGTGTGATCGGATCACCTTGAAAATAATTTTTGGTCTGCGAAATTTTGAGAAAATAGATTTCGGAGTCGATTACGCACGAGGAAGGGTTTGCACCCTCGTGGCGCCCAAAATTGATACCGAATTGATTGTTTAATGTCTTAATGTCGAAACCTTGAAAATATCTTAAATACGTTCTTTGATGAAAAAAAACTTGAACAAACTAGATTGAATGATCAACGCACTTATCTCGAAGAAATAAATTATCACACTCAGTGAGTTAGGGTGTTACAATTCTATCTTCGAAATTAAATGTGTACTTTTTTTTTATGAAAATCATGAGTTTAAAGAAGGTTACTTAATTGTTTAAGTCAATCGAGAAATCAGAATCCAATAAGTTAGGGTTCAGTTTCTCGAAATTCTTAATCCTCAAATATTGCCTTTATTTTAAAATTGAGATGACTAAATGCCATATCCAGTAAGTTAGGATCCGACATCTTGAAATCAACAAAGTTTTATTTTGAAATTATACGGTTTTAACAAAATAAGCATTTGCTTATTTAAATTCATCGAGAAGAATTGAAGCCCAGTAAGTTAGGACACAATTATCTCGAGAACTATGAGAACCAGACTTTTTTGAAAATTATGAAATAGAATGATTGTAGTGCTTTGATAAAACACAATTTTTACAAATATAACATGACTGAAAAGTGATGTATGACGTAAAAGATAATATATAATCCAAACACAAATCAAAGAATAATGAACAAATAATAAATTAATACTAACAAACATAGCAACAATAATTTTAATAGTACATTATGTCAATATCAATATCAGCATTCGAAAGTTATTAATCTAAAAGAAGATAAAATGTAACTAATTTTAAAAGAGAAAAGAAATTTGAACTTAGCAAAGTATTTACACAAAATTAAAAAAAGTAATTTACGAAGATTTGAAATAATTTTGTAATAGAATTAAAAAAATGAATACAAATGTTTAAATGAATTTTAAAAAAAGAATTATAAGAAAAAAATAAAATAATAAAATAAAAAAAGAATAAATCACAAAATTAGTATATGTGTTTTAAATTAAATAAGGAATACATATGAAATGAAATATTTAATATAAATAATATATATATTTATATAATAATATATATAAAAAAGGGTTGAAATAAGTAAAGTAATAATAGAAAATTTAAAAGAAATAAAATATTTATATAGAGAAAATAGGTAAAAATTTACAATTTGAAATTAGTGGTATATTATTATATACATACGTATAAAAATAATTTAGTATAAATTGTATATACATATAAAATAGAATTAGAATTATGAAATATTATTGTATAAATCTTTAAAGTTAAAAATATACATATATATATATATGTTTTTTTTAAAATAATCATAAAATGTGTACAAATTTTACTAGTCAAACATAAAATCTATAAAATAATATATTACAAAAAAAATAAATAATAATATATGGAAAACACAAAAAAGATACTATATAATAAAATAAAATAAATATATATAACGACTAGGGAAATTGATGAATAATAAAATAATTAATAGTAACAAGTAATAATAATAATAAACCCGTTTATTTAGTAAAAAACAGTGGATTAATTTAGAAATAAAACCAAATCCTAGGGGCGAATTTGAAACAAATAAACAAACGACTGAATTGAGCAACGCTAAACATTAAAGAGACCATTGCTGCAATTAGGCACGCAAATTCAACATTTAAATCCAAACAACGAAAACGACGTCGCACAACTATGGATCAAATTGAAATCAAAATAAAAAAGCGATTCAAATTAAAAAGATTGAAGAAAATCAAATCGAAACACCACAAAACAAGAGGGACTCGTCGTGCAAATAGACCAATGAACAGAAGCATGCGGATCTTGCCCCGGGTCGGGTCACCGCGTGGGTCTGAGCTTCCAAACGGCGTCGTTTTTCAACGCATACAAATCCCCCCATTAAAACCTAATTAGCAACCTTCTCTATTTTTAAAACAAAAGTTAAAAAGAAGAAAAAACAAACCCTAAGCCCTTTTGTTTATGGCTGCGCCTCTTATCGCCTCAAAACAGGGGCCTTCTGAATCCCATGCACGACTCCGATTGCGGCGGAGCGAGCTCGAGACTGGTCACCAGGTACGTTTTCATTCTTTAAACTTACTTTCTCTTATATTTCTATACTGGTAATGGACGAAAGAACGAAAGAAAAATACAAAATGAAGAAAGGAAAAAACCTTACGAAACTTAATTTTTTTTTTGAATCTCTTTTTTGATTTTGGTATTCAATATCTGTGTCTGCGTACAGTGTATTCTTGGCTTTTTTATAGCCTGATTTTTATAGAGGAAAAAGAAAATAAAAATAAAAATAAATAAAAGGAAAATTGCCCCGTCCTTGTTATTCTGTTCTTTTATTTTGCTCTCGTTTTCGTGCTTTTCTTGCTTCTGTTGCTGGTTTGTCGTGATGCAGGTACAACGTACGGAGCAGTGGACGTGGCTGGGGTGATGTGGCGCGGAGCGTACGGAGGCTGGTTGCGGAAGGCTTGGCTGCGGCGCCTAGATCTTCTAGGGTTCCTTGCTGTTGATATTTGTTTTGGGCCATAGGGCTGGTAATTTGGGGCTGGGGTTAATGGGTTTGGTTTAGGCCAATAGGGTTTAGTTTACTGGGCCGTGTAAATAGACTATTTTGGACTGTTATTAATTTTTGTTTGGTTTATATTTTTTATTACGGGCCAGGCAAATTGGGCCTATTACAGCTGCCCCTCTTTGCTCATTGTCGTGTAACGGGAGCAGGGCAAAGACTCTAGAAATGACCAATTTTGCCAGGTCGTGCTTGGACATTGGCGCTCTTTTTTCAAGTAGCCTCATCCCATCCTATTGCATCTTCAGAGGCATAGGGATTGGTGCTCCGATCTACTCCACCGCAACATCGGGGAGATAGGACCTGATGCGATCCACTCTACTTGCAATCTTCAGAGAGATAAGATCTATTACTTTAATCCTCTCCATTGCAACTTCAGGGAGAAAGGACTTGTGGCTTAAATCTGCTTCCTTACACTTGAAGATAAGATTTGCCGTCTTTAATCTGTCCCACTGCAACTTCAGGGGGATAAGACCTGCTTACTTAGTCTGCTCCACTGCAACCTCAGGGAGAAAGGACTTGTGGCTTAAATCTGCTTCCTTACACTTGAAGATAAGATTCGCCGTCTTCGATCTGCTCCGCTACTTCTTAGGGAGGCGAGATCTGTAATTTTCAACCCATTCCACTGCTGCCTAGGGATATAGGATTTGTGGCTTAAATCTACTTCCTTACACTTGAAAATAAGATTTGCCGTCTTCAATCTGCTCCGCTATTGCTTAGGGAGACAAGATCTGTAATTTCCAACCTATTCCATTGCTGCCCAGGGATATAGGACTTGCGGCTTAAATCTGCTTCCTTACACTTGAAGATAAGATTCGCCGTCTTCGATCTGCTCCGCTACTGCTTAGGGAGACAAGATCTGTAATTTCCAACATATTCTACTACTGCCCAGGGATATAGTACTTGCGGCTTAAATATGCTTCCTTACACTTGAAGATAAGATTCGCCATCTTCGATCTGCTCCGCTACTGCTTAGGGAGACAAGATCTGTAATTTCCAACATATTCCACTGCTGCCCAGGGATATAGGACTT
Source organism: Gossypium hirsutum (assembly GCF_007990345.1). Taxonomy (NCBI): domain Eukaryota; kingdom Viridiplantae; phylum Streptophyta; class Magnoliopsida; order Malvales; family Malvaceae; genus Gossypium; species Gossypium hirsutum. The sequence goes on along the minus strand of NC_053448.1, from coordinate 59,413,161 downwards.
GCGGCTTAAATCTGCTTCCTTACACTTGAAGATAAGATTCACCGTCTTTAATCTGCTTTGTCGTCAGTACAGGAAGACAATATCTGCTATCTTCAACCTGCTCTACTGCAAGCGAGGGAGGCGAGGCTGATGTCTTCGATCTGCTTCGCTGTCTACGCAGGAAGGCAAGATCTGCTATCTTCAACCTGCTCCACTGCAACCGAGGGAGGCAAGGCTGGTGTCTTTGATCTGCTTCGCTGTCTACGCATGAAGGCAAGATCTGCTATCTTCAACCTGCTCCACTGCAACCGAGGGAGGCGAGGTTGGTGTCTTCGATCTGGTTCGCTTTCTACGCAGGAAGGCAAGATCTACTATTTTCAACCTGCTCCACTGCAACCGAGGGAAAAAGAAAATAAAAATAAAAATAAATAAAAGGAAAATTGCCCCGTCCTTGTTATTCTGTTCTTTTCTTTTGCTCTCGTTTTCGTGCTTTTCTTGCTTCTGTTGCTGGTTTGTCATGATGCAGGTACAACGTACGGAGCAGTGGACGTGGCTGGGGTGACGTGGCGCGGAGCGTACGAAGGCTGGTCGCGGAAGGCTTGGCTGCGACGCCTAGATCTTCTAGGGTTCCTTGCTGTTGATATTTGTTTTTGGCCATCGGGCTGGTAATTTGGGGCTGGGTTAATGGGTTTGATTTAGGTCAATAGGGTTTAGTTTTCTGGGACGTGTAAATAGTCTATTTTGGACTGTTATTAATTTTTGTTTGGTTTATATTTTTTTATTACGGGCCGGGCAAATTGGGCCTATTACACTGCCCATATTGATCCTGTCCCGTTTGACATGGAACGTGACCCTCTCACCCCAACGTATAAGAAGAAAAGGTCTCAACTGCTCTAATATTATTTCGATACTGTTATGGCTTAAGCACTTTTTACACAGAACTAGGCAATAGCCATGAAGTCTTTCATAAATGCTTTGCATTTATTGATGTCTTTCAATTCAAACGAAACATCAATAGACAAATAAAAATTATATGTTTTCCATTAAAGACAAATAAAATTTAATTAATTAGGGAATTTAAGGATTTGAGTAATGAACAGATTCATTTAAGGGGAAAGCAGAACAATTTAAGGATGAAACTTATATATATATATCCTTTTCACGATCAATGATCAATGTCGTTTGGATGCAGAGTGTGATTGACAACATGTACAAGAGTGCAAACAAGCCAAATGCTTGACAAAGCTTTCAGCGGTTTCAATATATGGTAGAGTTACACTTCCTTTTCTTTGGACTGCAAAATCTTGTTCCTCCATGTTTGATGTTTCCCTTTCAAGATTAGCGTATACTTCATAATTATTATTTATTTCAAAAATTCAGTAATGTCTTAGCGTATACATTTTAACTCTATTAAATAGTTTAGTATTAAAATGACTGGTATCCTGCGTTTCTGAGTTTAAGAAGACGCCAATTAATTGGTGTGTTCATTAGTCCATAGGGAAATCTTTACAGAATCACAAACTGAATCTTGAACAGGCAATGTAGGGACAAAACATTGTTGTGCAAACTGTATTTATATGGAAAACATATAATGCTACAAAGTTTGCAGTTACAACACCAACAACAAAAAAAGACATCAGCTGCTGTTCTGTAAGTAGGAAGTAAAAAACAGATTCCTTGCAATCTTATTGAGAAGTAATTTGTTTGCTTTCTCAATTTTCATTCTCTTTTACTGTCTCTCAATTCTATCTATTTCTCCTCCAATCTTCCACTAAATATCTGGTAGAACCCTAATTAAATAACCCATTCAACAAGTAGAGTTGAAAATCCCCAAACAACGAAGGAAAAAAAAACAGGAAAACCAACCCTTTTCTTTGACCGCATTCTGTATAGCTGCACAAATTCTAACACCACAACCCCAGAACCATGTTGGAACTTACCCTTTATTTTTTTGCAATGTCTTCCATATTAAGCTAAATTGTAGCTTGAAACAGAGACATCAGCAGGAGAAGCAGCATGGATGTATACAAACTCAAGACTCTTTCCAGCAGGTAAAGTGTTGAGCCATTCTGGGAAACCATAAGAATTGCCAGACTTGGTGAGACCCCATATGGGACCATAAAGCTTTGATATTGAGAGCTTGAGAGCCTTTACTGTCTTGTAAGACTTGTTGGTCACTACTGTGGAATATCTGTAGTAAGTCTTGCCCTTGTGATTCCAGGAAGTTGTCATCTTCTGGTTTATAGTAATTGGACTAGAAGATGAGGCTGCAAAGCAAAAATTCCTAATGTTTAGATCTTGCCATTCAATACCTTATTGTAATGAGACATGGAACCAAACAGAAACTAGAACATACCTGGAGTTGGAGTCCATTTGGGCTTCGGTGCCGGTTTCAGTTTGGCAATGACAGGATTAGACGCTGGGGAAACCACTGCAGGAAAGCCAAGGTAATGATCATCATGCGAAAACTCGAAGAAGTTAATACCATAAAACTTAAATGGCGATATAGGGTTAAAAATTACCAGGAAGGAGTTGGTTGTATCCACCATGACCACCAGCTAATCTAGCCAAAATGCCAAGAAGTGGAGCATTGTTATAGGTAGCAGGCTCTGTTTGCTCATAATTGTCTCGTTCATCAGCAAAGTTATCATAGGCATCAGGCCCTCCGACCAAAGCACCGGTGAGGACATTAGGATCACTAGCTTTCCTTGTATACCAAGTTGCGTAACCTTGTCGGCAGGCAACAAATTTAGGGTTGACCTTGATCGAAACAATCGAAGAACCTCGGTGGTGAACTTGTCTTGGATAATTGTTTCCATAGCCAACCATATAGCTTGTAGCTCTTGGATTGTCTCCAAGAAGGTAATCCACCTGAGAATTCAACATTGCAAAACATCAAAAAAATTGTTAAAAGGCTCAACTTGGTCACCATTTATAAGAAGTATAAAGATTTAAATCCATGAAGAGATCGATAAATCACCTGAGATTTCGCAAAAGAAAGAAGCTCCGATGGTGCAACATTGCCGGCAGCACACTTCAAGCTTCCCCTATAGGAAGTCAGATAATCAGAGTAGACAGTTGCCAAGAAGGAAGCGCTTGTCACGAACTGCATGTTGTTCCATCTCTGTCTGTAAATCAAACCACCGGGAGTCCTCTGAATATTACGGCTACCCTTTCCGATCAATGAACACATGAAATACTCCGCCTTCTGACGGTACTTCTCGAAAACTGGTGCATGGTGACCAGCTTTACCTTGCATTAAAAACTGCAGGTGATGCAGAACATACCACTTAAAACAAATTGAACCACAAACAGTAACTACATGTTGATGAGATATAACTGCATAACCAATTATTGTACAATAATGGGAGACAACGAATTTACAGTTGAAAAAACTAATAATACCTTGGCGACAAGGGTCTGAACCCCAGCATACTTGACGTCCCAACCGAACTCAGTCATGGCCCAGCCGGTTCCACCCATTGAGTCACCATTTTTCGCAAGATAGTTCAAGTAGTATTTATTGTTACTAGCTTGGTACAGCCATGCAGCGGCCCACAACAACTCATCCTACATTTAAATTCAAGTATACGCAAATTATGATTTTTTATATAAAACATATATATATATTTGTATAAGATCGAATTTGTGAATTGAAGATTTAAACACGAATCCTTTGTAACTGACCACTGTTTCGATAGAATTTTTTATAAAAACAAATATTAATATTGATGAGAAGTTAGAGAAGCTTACGTTGTAGCCACTGATGGATCGGTAGAATTTTTGAGCAACTGTGATACTGCTGTCATATTTGCCTCTGTATTTATCAGCAAACTCGAACAGCTGGAGATGTTAAATAATTAGTTTTATTAGTAAATTGGATCCAAAAGGATACCTTAATAATTAAATTATTATTATTATTTTTGTCTACTAAATTAATAATTTTATTTCAATTTATTGCAAAAAGGAGATAAAATTAATAATTTAAACACCATACATTACCCAAAAAACTTTGAAAACCAAACTTAGCATTGAGTTATGGTTGAGAAAAGAAGCAAGGGTACTTTGGGACATGGGGTTTTATTAAGAGCACCGACAAATGTTGGCACGTGAGGGGAAAATTGCGGCTTTTGGTTTAAGATCTGTACGGTCAAAAGGAGAAGTAATTGGCCGTGATGGACGGCGTAAAGCGAAGTGCTCCAATGATCCTAATTATGCGCCGAAAAAGTTTACCCGCATTATATAATTTTCAATTTCAAAACCATGAAGTTAATAATCCAACAATAACGACATCTTTTACAAAAGAGCGAGCAACTGTCTATAACTACCTATTTACTACGGTCTAAGCTTTTTGACTGAAAAGGGCAGTGTTTGGGAACTGTGAAAGAGTGTGCAAACACCATACCTGGTAGGCATGGCGAAGAAGCTCTCTGGAATAGGCAGGATTGGAGCGGCGGAAGACGATGGAAGCGGCGGCCATTGCGGCGGCTGTTTCACCGGCGAGATCCGACCCGGGATTACTTGGGTCAATCTTGTAAGCACGACGGTCGGTGGTCATGTCCTCTGGTCTTTGCCAACAGTAATGGTCACTGTTACCATCTCCCACCTATAATAAAAATAAGACCCACACCAAAATTAAGCAACGAAAATAATTTTCGAAATGGGTCTTTTATTTAAATTGTTAAATTCATAGTTACTCTATCATGTTGTGATTGAATACCTCTCCGTAAAGGACATAAGGCTGGGGATGAGCTTTGATGAAATAGTCAGTGCCCCACTTGACGGCTTCCATGGCATGGCCCAGCTCACCATTAGCAGCCATTTGTTTGCCGTACTCTATTATGCTCCAGGACATCATTGTTATGGTGAATGCCATAGGCAACCCAAACTTCACATTGTCCCCTGCATCATAGTACCCCCCTACCAAATCCAGCTGCAAAATTATTCAAAGACAATTTGAGCAAACTGGTTTCGAATTGGTTCAGCAATTAGGAAAATGAGAGTGGAGCTTTTAGCTTACCCCACTAGCCTTGCCGTCATTCAAACCAGAGTTAGCTCTCCATGTGATTCTCTGGTTATGGGGGAGGTAACCAGATCTTTGAGCTTCAAAGAAGAGAATACTCTTACTCAAAGCTTGGTTATAATCATGCCCACCAAATGCAAAAGGAAGGCAAAGTAGCAGAAACAGAGGAGCCATTGAAATGAGTCTCATTAACTTCCCCATATATTCAAAGTTATCAGAGGACAGAAAAATCAAGTTTCCTTTTAACTTCCTAAAATTAACAAGAAAATGCAGTCTAATTGGAGGAAAATGTGAAATGTGGGTTATAAATGATCAGTTTAAAGAAAAAATCCTAATAAACCCACAAGCAAAAAAAGAAAGGGAAAAAAAGGAGAAGAAAGAGAAAGAGAAAGAGAGGGAGCGTTGAGAATGGGGAATTGGAAGAGCATGAGACCACTATATATGGTGGAGGGGAGGAAAGTACCAAGAGGCCAGAAATAGGCAGAGATCAATAAACGAAAAATATTTTATTAATTTTAAGTTGTTTTTTTGTTTTTTGGGCGGGGGGGTGTGGGAGGGGAGTCGAGAAGAACAGATCATTCGGGTGTACGTGGATTTTATGTATTTTTTAGAAGTAAAAAGAGGAAGAGAAAATTCTGCTATTTTTTTGAACGGAGTTAAGGCTAATTTTTTAAAATTTCTATTTTATATTTATTGTAGAAAAATAAATATATAATATATAATAATTTTTTAGGGAATTATATAATAAAATCTTAAAATATTTAAGTGAGATATTTCATTTCTATAGGTTAAAAAGAATAATATTTAGTATATTGTAAATATAATTTTTAAACTCCACAAGAGAGGACTGATAAGTGTAAAGTATAGTAAAATATTTTAAAAAATGGACACATGATAGTTTTTTAAAATTGCTTGTGGAAAAAAAAGTGTATTGTTAGTGTACTAAATATTAATCCTATGTCAAATACATATGAAAATTAGAAAAATTATTTGGGTTAAGAATTTAACAAGTGTATTATAGGGTGTAGTAAAAAAAAACCTTAATTACATAAATAAATGTGACACTTGTCACATCTTCTGTAACACCTTACACCCAACCTGATTGTCAGATTTGAAATGTCACATTATTTACTGAGGCAACTACAATTTCATTTGCATATCAAATAAATAATTTAGGCAAGGCACTAGATTCAATTCTCAATTGTAACATGTTATTTAATCAAATCCATGTTATAGACGAGCTTATGGAACCTTTTAATAAATCGGTGTTGATTGAGGGATTAAAATATAAAATTTTCTAAAATATTGAGTTGACATCGTGGCCATAAGAGAATCACATTGCGACACCAAAGACAGAAGCTCGACGTCACGACTTCAATAGAGTGGTGTCGCGACTTCGAAAATAGGAGGTTGGCATCACAACTTCTACAAGGGACGTCATGACGTTAAGGGTAAGGGAATTCAATGTCGCGACTTCAACTGGGAGAACCACAATCATGGAAACAAAAGCTTGATGTTGCGATATCAAAGAGGTAATGTTGCGACTTCAGAGGTAGTTTCCCCTAGCTTTGCAATATTTAACTCAAACTTACCATTTACATAATTTAATTAATTTAAGGGCCAAAAAATATCATTTAACTCATCATAGACTTTAGTTCAAATATTGATTAACTTCATTGACATTCATAACAACTTAATACATATTATTTTAAGCATATCTAAATCCATTTGAATCCTATGTTTCATACACATATACTTACAATTCATATGCTCACATTCAAAATAACATTTTCCACCTAAAGTACCAAAATGACTACTCGCAATTTAAGATTGACCTAGCCTTAGGTACATGTCACTTATTGAAAACAAAATGAGACTATACTAACTTTGATGAATGGAGAGCTGCGATCTGAATGTTGTTTTACTCATCGGGACCTCGAGATTTACTGATACCTACGCATGGAATAAACAAATCATATGCTGAGCGATAAAGCTCAATGGTACTTTCATGATTCAAATCAATAATAAAATATACATAACATGAAAATAATGCAATCATAACATGATTAGTTCTCCACAATTCAATTTACCATTCATGCCTCATGCACTATCTCATTTGACAAATTCATATGAATATATCATACCATGTTTTCTATCAAGAAGTTGCATTCACTTTCATTTCTCACCTATTCATTTCATTTTCGAATCTATTGATTCATTTCATATCCATATTGACCGTCAAGCTTGTTTAGACCGATTCACATGATCTTTCACATGCTACCATTTATTACATTTCTTATCAGAGGCGAATCTAAGAGGGTTGGCAGGGGCCCCGACCCCCCTAAAATGAAAAATTACTACTTAGGTCCTTTAAAAATTTTTAAAACTTTAAATTAGTGAAGGTAAAATTACACTTTGACCCCCTAAAATCATAAAAATTTGATTTAATCATTTAAAAATTATAAAGATATAGACTATTAAAAATTAAAATTTTATTCGGCCCCCTAAAAAATTGTTCTGACTTCACCCCTATTTGTTATATATATACGTGATATACCAATTTTCGTTATCAACATTTTATACCAACTGTCATTTAACAAGTTTATGTTTTATGATCTTCAATATTCAAGCCTCGAGTTTTGCTTTCTAATTTCATAGTATATTATTTCTCTTTTATTTATATATATTCAGTAGTTCATATAATATACGAAACTAAATAAATAATATTAAAATATGTAAAGTTGATCACTTTGATAAATTTAATAGAAGGGAAAAAAATTAAATAACTAAATATTAAACAAAAACTAACAATTTTCATTAGAAAATAATATAACTTGCATTTATTTATAAATGAGTGATTAGAAAGTTATAGTGTCAGGCAAGCACGATAAGAATTGGATGGACGAATAATTATGCGAAAATGTAGGAATTATGTTTGATAAAGCCGTCTGAAAATTTCCCAGAAAGGCAAACCTGCACTGCCGAATCTTGTGGTTCCAAATGTTGGGTTTGACTTTTACAACTCAATTCATGTTTTGAACTTAGTTGACCCCATAATTAATGCAATCTTTTTGTATTTCAAGTTGCCGACCTGACAAATCTCAAAATATTTGGGAAATTTAAATTTAAACTCCTCAAATCATAATATTATTTTAATATTAAATTCTTTTAAGAACCATAAAATTAAGTAGAGTTGCAGGTCTAAAAGCAGATAAAAGTAATATAATTTTTTGTTTACGTATAATTAAAACTGGGGAAATTTTGTAATCCATCTCACATTTCATCATTAATATCCTCTGCAGAGCTAATTAACGTTCCTGTTTGTATCCCTTACGACTATTTGTGATTAAAATATTTAATCAAAACTTGAATTTGAAATTTAATAAGAAAGTTGTTTTTAAGGAATAAATAGAGGAAAAGAAAAATGAGTAATTATATAAAGATGTTTTCTTTTCTTAAAGGCGGTGGAGACACTCTTGTGGGGGGCTTCAGAGTATAGGCACGCTTTCACACCACTTTGCTTTCTTCATTCTTGTTACAAATTTTCATTACTTTTCCCACTTGCCATACACATTGTTGTTAAAATAGTCGAATTAATTGGTGCAATAGCTTCATTTCAAAATTATTCATAAATTTAAACAATTGGTTATAACTAGTAAAAAACATGAGAAATCAGCTTAAACGCAGAAAAAAACCTAGAATTTATACTATTCATTTCAACAATTTTTTCTTTGCATTTTTTCATCATGTTTTTTTTTAAATTTTTTTTTATAAAATTATCTTTTAAAATTTTAAAGTGATTAAATTAAAAATCGAAAATCTAATTGATTTAACATCCGATCCACTTTTACAATATTGACATAGAGTTTATCAAAGAATTCAATTTTTTTATTATCCATAATCCCACAACCTTTACATCAAAAAAGAATACAACGAAATGTGCTCAAATTCACTCCTATTTATTGCAATAATAATATTAATTGAACTAAAACTCACACTATAAATTTCGAGAAGAAGCACCCAATGCCATGCATTTATTATGATGTCATGGTATTTGTTTTAAGATGGAACATTTTCGGGTGCAATTATAAAACCAAAGAGAGTCCTTTCAATTTGCATAAATATATATAATAAAAAGATAATTAAATTAGTTACTTGTTTAGTTGAATTAAGGATCATTTTTACATGGAAGAACATGGTGTTGCTTTAGCGTAGACTTCTTTGGCGACAAACATGAGCTTTGACTACAAATTATTGGTACACATGGTTAAAATTTTATAGACTAGTTGGATTTGCTTCGTAGACTTTGAGGACTCGCTTTTTTAAGCCAATTTGTCCGACTGTTTTTGCACCCAAAACCCGGGGAATGGTGTTGCTTCACAAAGCAGATCCATTAATTGGCAGCTGAAAGTTGAAAGTGTTTAACTTGTTAAACTATATAATCTTATTATAGCTATAACATTTATCCTTGCAATTTTCTTTTATTAAAATTTTTTAAGTCTACATAACTTCTACGTATACAATTTTAGATTGCAGAGAATATTTTATTTGGAAGATTTGAAACTTGTAATAATTTGTTATTATTTTTAAGTTAGTAGCTTTCATATAATTTCGTATAACAAAAATTAACTTAAGCTATAATAAACTAGAAATATTGAAGATAAATAGAAAGTTAAAATTTAAAAAAAGAAAGAAAAAGAGATTCTTAAATATAATTAAGACAATACATGTCACAATGTCCGTGTAATTTCATTAAATTGTGTCATAAATATATCATTCAAAATTGTCCCATTTGTCACCCTTAAGTCTACCTAAGATCAATTCGTATCCACTATGTTAAGTACATTTTTCTGCATGTGAAGATATAAATTTAAATGCGTAGTAGTACACCTGAAGGTAACAAAACTTCGAATAATCTATGAATATTCAAAATAGATCATTCTGAATTATATACTTACAGCATGATGTTACAAGGATTGCGACTATATATAAATTATAAATAGTATTATTCACTATGCTGAAATTTGAAGAAACTTAGAAACTATCAAGAATACAAGTAAAGTGTATTATGAAGAGGAAGTGAAGAAAGGGATATGTGAGAAGGGAGCGGCAAGGGACATGTGCTGTGAGATGAATTTTAAATGTATGTTCCATATATATCCAAGCCACTGTCTCTTTCTCTGCATCTAATACGGAAGCTGGAATGACTTGATTAATAAATAACAAGTGAGTTAAGTAAACCAGAAACCAGTCATTGTCACTTGTTTAAGTGCGTAAAAAGAGCATTTTTGTTTGATGGCAAATAACTTTCTACTTTTGGGAAGACTTAATTAACAAAGTTTTACTACGATGATATGATAAGATTAAGGTTGAATTGTTTTAGAGGATGTTATTATAGACCCCTTTTAGTCAAAGATTCTCTTGATTTATTCCCCTATCTATTACAGTAAAGGTTTCTTTTTTTACTTAAATTTATTTTAAAATGGTTTCTTTCTTTCTTTCTTTTTTCTTTTGGCTTCATTTGGCTCGATCTGCCTTGAGCCTATGGTTCATGAAGTTAATAAGATAGCCTTATCCATGGTTGAAAAAGAATACATACAAGTAATCAATAACATGAAAATCAAGATGATGAAAACCTTAGGTATGTCCATCAATCCGATAGGTTGAGTTAATTTTTGGTTAGATCAATTTAGATGAGTTAATTAGAGTTTTAAAATTTTTTAGATCATTTTTATTCAAATTATTTTGAATTTTGGTTAATTTCAAGTTTGGGTCATTTTAAATTACAATCATTTGGGTTTTTAATAAGCAAATCAAATTGTACCTGAGTTTTTATTTATTGAATCATATTTTCAGATTTGAGGTCATAATTGAGGGTATATTGGCTAGGCTAGAAATTGCCTCACACTTTGGCTTATAAAATGCATTCAAAACCTGCACACTCTCTTTTTAAACTTTGGGTGCTCCTCGATCATTTCATTTATTATTAGAGAAAAACACTAAACTATGCAAATTCTTAACCAATAGAAAAGCATCAAGCATTGCATAATTGAGAAACCTTTCTTTGAACAAACCCCAAGAAGGGCGTTTCAACAAGCAAGGAATCAATGACCTTGAGTGTCTAAAAAGCAGTGGAGACGTCAGCTCTCCTTTTTTCTTTCATTTCTTTTTTCCCCATTATATTAAAGAAAATCATTTGATATGATATTATATTTACTTTTGAAGCATGAAAATAAAGCACGCATTATTTTATAGATATTAGATCCTTCGAGTTCGAGGTGATAGTGACACTGTAACGAAGCCGTAAATAAGGAGGAGCCCCAATGATTCAACAAGCATGCAACGGGACAAGACACATTCTTCTCTGCAGTTTAACTTTTACTTCGGAAACACAAAGATTACAAGAGAAGAATTAAAGTGAAGCTTCTCTCTAATAATTCGAGTTCAGATTATTTTGAATTTACGTTCACATGTGAAAAATAAACCCTTTCGAGAGACAAACGGGCCTATGAAGATTTTTGGTGATATATGCATGTCTCCTGTTGAGGATGATGACTTTAATGGAGGGAGGGGTCCTTCATCAAAAGCTAAAATTAGAAGAGGAGAGGCTTGGGAGGATATTTTGGCGATACCCTTTTTCCAGGCCCCACTATCATTGTTTATCTATCTAGTAAAATTATTGGGAAATTTAACATCATGGATCATCACACATTGTTTTAATTTTTTTTGTAGATAGTATGGCATTTCTACAAATCTAATCTTTAGAGTTTTTTGGTTAGCTTCCTGAGTTTGAATTATATTGTTAATTTTATTTGTACCATGTGAGTTCACTGCCATTTATTTTGAATATGTGAATCAATCGTAAATATATAAAAAAGATTCATATGATTCATTTCTCTTAAATTTTTTTAATTTCAAGATTAAAATTAGTCATTAATAATTATAATTATTTTATAAAAATAAATTTTCCTTCTTCAGTTTTCTTTTACTTGCTACTACTTTCTATGTTTATAATTGATACGTGCAATATGGATCCTATTAGTCATCCTTCTTACCTTTAAAAAGAAAAAAGAAAAGCAATGACTTTTTTGAAAAAAAAAATAGTGGATTAGTGGGTCATAAATACACTACCAATAGCAATGGAACCCTAAAAAAAACTAAAAAAGAAAAAGAAGCAGAATTTCACGGACCAAAATTTCATAAACTGAACATTTGAAATGGATAAATGTCAAAGCAACCCTGGTTGACATAGAAAAAGAAATTGGTGCTTCAATTTATGCTTTAGTAATTTAATAAATTTTTTAAATGTTATTGTTGGAATTATAGCGTAAATCAAGGCAGGTTGATGCAAAAGGTGCATGCAGGGGCCACTTGGTGGAGTGAGGCAATCACGGAGAGTGAAACATGGCGTGGTCCGATCAAGCTCCCCATTTCCTTTTCTCCTCCAAAATAATGCTGACCTATATATATCCCTTTTATTTTATTTTATGTTTTTCAAACCCTTCTAAACAGAGCAGGTGAGGAAAAATCTTTTTGCTTTTGACTCCACTAACATTCCAGTGCTTGCAGGTATTTTGTTCCTTCTGTTAATTAAATTTTGATCATTGTAATTTGTCGTCAAATTGGGAGCTTGATTAGTGCTACTAACAAAAGGGGATATTGATGGTGAGATCGGATGGAACCATTGTAAATGGCTTTTTAGGAAACCTTAGGTGAAGGTCGATGTGAGTTTTGCATGGTAGACGGACCACATTCGTCATATGATGTTGACTTTGTACTTTTTTGAACATATCCGTTTGGATTATGGGTTTAGTTAGTAAAAATATTAAGAGTTAAATTATATTATATTTTTTAAAAATTGAGTAAATGAGTTTATTTATGTTAAATCATAAAATAAAGTAATTATTTTAATTAAAATTTTCATTCATTTCTACGGTTAGAAATTGACGTGTTTGATGAAATAATTAAACAGTTACACTTATCGTGACACATGTATCTTATGTTCATGAAGATATTAATTTTTAATAGTGGAAATGAATTAATTATTTAACAAAAGGCTCAGTTTACTATTTAATTTAATGTTTAAAAATTAATTTCTTCATAAAAATGTAATCTATTCTTTTTTACCGCCTATCTATTCATTTCATAGAAATGGGGAAAAAGAAAGTTTTGGTACCTCATCTAATTAGTGTCATCATCCCTCTTGTTTATTTGTTGCTGAATTTCATGTTTGAAAAACTTTGTTGCCATCCATCCTAAACGTCACAATCAAACATTTCATTGACCCTATTACAAATTTATGAGATTATGTCTTAGCCCAAGTTTGTCGAAAATTTTCTTTTAAGTATAGATTTTGAAATTGAAGGCCACGGCATGATTTTAGGGGGAAGATACTTTAAAACGAAGTGTTATACTTTAAACCTAAGCTTTACATGCCTCATATAAATATATGAAATCCATTAATCCAAATAGTTTTTCGTGGACCGTTTAAATTAGCTATCTAAATATGATACAAAATACTTGCTAAAATACCCACCAAAAGTCAATCTTTGATGCTGGCATGTGCAGTATTTTGTGACCATGTGATGTCCATTTGCGACTAAAGTACTGAGTGAAAACCTGGACACAATCACATTTTTACACCTAATCATGCTTTTGATATGTTTTTTTCCTCTTTTTCTCTCACGAAGAATATTGGGAGTTGGGGACGCTTGCCCGTCCATGGTCGTATGATATTGGGTCTTAGCTTCGTACGGTATTAATATAATGCGTTTCCCGTTATCTACGTGCAATGATGGATTAGTAGGCAGCGATGAATGAGTTCAGTTCAAGTTGGAAGGCGTTTGAATGAAGTAGGGTTTTGAGTTAACGTGCAACAATGCAAATGAATTAAAAAAAAAAACTTTTTATTCAATTATATAACTCCAACTTTGTTCTTAATCATGGCTATGCAATTAATGAATCTATTTCAATCTACACCAATAAGTGAATTTTTAGCAAAAGATTAGTTGAAAGTGAACACACTTTTTTTTAATGATTTATTGAGGTATTAAGTGAGTATATTTTCTTTAAAATTTCTACTTTTTATTTCACTTAACAATACTAATTTTAATAAAATTTAAGATATTAGATTGTTATAAAAAAAAAAACTAATCAGTATAGAGCATATTTCGTATTTCCTAATTGTTGTAGTGATATATATGTGAAAAATTATTATAAAAAAATCGGTTCATACAACAAACTTGACTCTTATAATAAATATTGTTATATAGGGTGGATGTTACAAAGAAGTGCTATTGTATAAGTTGCGGTTTTAATCTTTACTTTAATTTTGTCATTCTCATCCCTTTAGTTTGCAAAACTTGAGATTTTAGTCTTGATAAAATAGTAGCTTTTAAATTATGCTGTTTCCAAAATTGTATGTGCCAAACATATTATCATATTTATAATACTATGTCAGTTTGCTATTTTCATATAATACTCACAGAAAAAGTTATGTGATTTTAAATAATAGAGTTAACGACTACTGTTTAAGTTTAAGTTGTGGCTGAAATTTCAAAATTTGAAAAACATTCGACTAAAACTAATTAAATTAGATAACAACGACTAAATTCACAACTTACAAGACCAATAATAGAATTTGAACTAATGAATCTCACTGTTATTGTTTGAATCAAGATTAAAATTTTAAATATTAATAAAGTACAATAACTAAAATTGATCACAGCTAATACCACAACTTAAAAAGGCTAGTAAAAAGACTTATAACAAAATTTGATCAACCAACAAATTTTATTTAAATATTTTCTAATTTCCTTATTTATAATGTATAGTTAACTTATTAGTTGAAGGCCAGTAAAATTGGGTAAAATAATTATCGAATGTATGTCATTTTACTTGTCGATGGATACTGATCTATTATACTGATTGTCGAATCATTACTTGAAACTTATTAACTAGACTTAAAAAGAATTCTGTAGTCTAATGAATGATTTAAATAATTTAATGATAAAGTTAAGTGTTAGTTTAATGACGTTGGGTTGGAGTCTAATTAGAATTTTCTCGTCTAGAGATCGACAAATATTCGGAGTTCATCCTTGGTATTGCAATGGAATAATCAGATTCAAGCTCGTTCAGCCCATGTTTATTTCCAATGTAATTTAATCCATTGTGGCCCAACCCAAGGTCTGAAGCTTTCGTCCAACGCAGTCCATGTGCTGCCCCATTAAAACCAAAACCGAACAGCCTAGAAGCAAAAGACTTTGGCAAATATTCTTCCAAATAGGATAAAATATGTTTGACATGTATTTATTTAATTTATGTAACTTAAAATTGAGGCAGTCAAAATGATATTCTATCATCATCTTTTCCATGTAACCAACCAACAATAGTAACGAGAAAGAGAGATTACCAAATAAATAGTTACTATATTTGATAAGACTGTGATATAATAAGGAAGATGTACAAAAAAAGAGAGTGGTAATTACTGTGAAGATCTTTTCACCCAGTCGAGGCAGAGAACTGGAGGTAGTGAAGATTAGTGGTGGCAAGAATACTAAGAGTGAGAGCTAAATGTATGCTGATAGAGTATTGACTTGGTATCTAAGGGGAGGTTATCATTTCTCGAGGAAGGCCACTTTATAACCTTCCCACTTGACTCAAATGGGGAATATTATTATACCCCCATCTGTGTTAGGACACATGACAAGCTAAAAGGACACCAGAACAGTAAGCTAGTTGCTATAATTTGAGAGGTCACCCACCAGCCTTCCTTTCAGAATGACCATTCGGGCAACCATGAGCTATCTGTCATCTGGGTCCCTAAGCTTTCATTGGGAACATGAGGTTTTTTTTTATCACCAAACACCACGTGAGCTCAACTACCATATACCATCAAGTTAGAGTGAATGACATGATCTATCGAATCATAAACATCCGCCCCACGTGTTCCGTAAGATGGCTAGATGACAAGTCTAATACGTTAACATCACCTTACACGGGATCCTCGCCTATAAATACCCCAATGAATGATGAAAAAGGGATCACCTCCCCTTAGATACGAAGCCAATACTCTGTCAGCATACCTTCAGTTCTCAACCTTAGCACTCTCGCTACCACTAGTCTTTACTACCTCTAACTCTCTACACCGATTGGGTGAATCGGACTCCACAACAACTACCACTCTTCCTTATTGTATTATTGTATCAACAATACTGACCATATTTTTGGTACTATTCATAATTCATACTCAAATTTGATTATTTTTAATTTGTACTTTTTTGAAATTTCAAGTTAAATTTTACTATTTTCAAAATTTAATGCATTGAACATACACACGTATAATACTATATTAGTTTGCTATTTCCACATAAAACCCACAAAAAAATCATGTCATTTCCTCATAATTGAAGGATTAATAACATAATTTGAGTCAAGATTAAACTTTCAAAATTAAGAAAGCATAAGGACTATTAACAATGTTAATAGAGTGTACAACAAGGGAGGAGGAGAGAAGAGTGGCTACTATGAAGACCGGTCCATCTAGTTGAGGCGGAGAGTTGAAGGTTATAAAGAGTGGTGATGAAGATAACGTAAAGGTTGAGGATTGAAAGAGTGTTAATAGAATCTAGGCTTAGTATTCTTAAAGGGTCGATCCTTTATTCATCGTTCCCGAAGGTATTTATAGAAATGGGTTCAGTGTAAGATGGTACTGACGTGTTGGACTTGTCATTTAACCATCATTAGAGGCGTGTGGGAGGGATGTCTGTGACAGGACAAATTCTGTCATTCATTTTGACTTAGATGAGATAAAACAGTTGAGCCCACGTGATGTTTGGTAACCAACGGCTTTATGTTCTCAATGAATATTAGGTCATCTAGTGCTCGGGTAGTCATCCCATAAGGCTGAGCTTGTAGGTGACCTTTTATTATCTAGGTTTCTTATTGACTTACAATATGTCCTAACGTGAGTGGCGGTATAACAAGTAGAATTTAACCTAAAAAATTTATGTGAGAATTTAAAATTTAAATATTATAAAAACAAAAATTAATTAAATTAAAATACATGAACCAACACATAATTAAACACTTAACAACAAAATTGACTTTAAAGTCAAATAGAAAGCACCTTAGTGTCAAAATGGCGGTGGACATGCTTTGCGAAAGGCCCCGACGTGTGCTTTATTTGTTGTGTTTTCACATCTAAGCTTATAATAAACTACCTATTTTTATGGTTTTGAAGCTTAAGAACCTTTCATGTGTGAAACTCATTTTATCTCGGCTGAACTGCATTTTGTCGTCCTATAGAGTCCTCAATCAGCAATAACAAAAAAGCTTATCTTTTTTCGAGAAAAATGAAAGTTATTATAGAATATGTCATAACTCGACGCGAAATCCTACTCAAAAAGAATCCCTTAATATACATTTTTAAAGACTCTTAAAAGGGGTTGTTGCTCTGGTGGAACTCTCCATTTTGATCCCATTTTCTCTGGAACTCCTTTCTTCTCCATGCTCTAATTAGAAAGAAGATGACTGATCAACGGAACTACAAACTAAATCTTGTATGAACAAAAATCATCTTTTTTTTTAAGTAGTCACGGCCCGGTTCTTAATTAATCCACGTTAATAATATTATCATCTTTCTTCGCTAACCTAAACTGCCTTATTGTTCGTTGCTGTGATTCACATCTACCTACAAATGTAGAAGTATATATGTTTGCTAATCCTTTGAGATTAAAATTGTCATTAACAAAACAGTCCCTGCTTATTTTTTTAAATTGGTAAAAACACATTTCCAGTACTTCTCAATTTTAATATCGAACAAATTTATCCCTCTAAAAAGATCAGAATAATTTAATTCCTAACAATTTTGAAAGTGAACAACTAATGACAATTGATCGAAGCAATTAATATTTCTATCAATTATACGTGATTTTGATTGATATAGTAACAAATTAAGTCCTCATTATTCATATATTTCATCTATTTAGTTTTAGTTCTAAAAAAGAAAATCCAAAAATAAATCTAAAAATTCAAAAATAAATTAGCTTATATATAGAATTATAGATAAGATGTTTAAATTTTAAGAGCTAAATTTATTATTATATTAATTAAAATTATGTAAAATTGAAAAAATTATTAAAATTATGATTAAATAATCACTTGCAAAATTTGACAAAACTTAAATTACTTAGAATTTTTCAAACAAACTAACAGTAGTCATTTAACTTTTTAAAATAAAAAAAAAAAGAGTATAATGAAATGGCGACACAAATTAGCTTGTCTAGAGGCGGTGCAGATGTAATGAGAAGGCGGTACGTGTTGGGTGGTGAAGAGCGGTGCAGCTGAGGTGTAGAATCACTCTGGCTGTGTCGAAGTCGCATTGCTGTGCAAATGCGACCGAGTTCAAATACTGCCAAAACTCAACTTTTTGAAACCTTCATTTGCCTTTTCCATTTTCAACGATGGCGATGTTACATTTTCGCTGTCTTTTAGCTACAGCTTTTACCGACATTTTTGTTAGTTGTATTTATCTTACAACCTACCTAGAATGATTATATTGATAATAATATATTTTATAGGCAAGGCTTCAGGTGAAGGAAGTCTATGAAATTTTGATGTTTCAAATTTATATTTTAATGGATTTAAAATTGATTATTTAATTCAATATTCATATTAATAAATGATTGATACACTTGAGGGCCTGCATGAAGTTGAAGACCAGTAATACGCAGCCGAATACTATAGGGATAAATCATAATATTGTTTAAACCATTATCATATGAGGTGAAATTCTAGAAATTAATCTGATCATAGATGGCGTGATTAATGCTCCATACCCACATTGATGTTGATTGGAAACCTTTTCTTGATGCAACCAGAAAAAGGCTTATTAGCCTCATTCAATCAAAGGGGTTCTTTTTGTTTTTTCCCGTAAGGCAGAATTTGGGTTAAATTCAATTGATGTAAATTTCTTGAAAAATAAAAAAGCATTGATTACAATTTCCATAACTATTACATATTGCGTCTCGACACAACCTTCTAATTCCATGAAAAGAGATTATTTGTGCATGGTGGAAAGTGATTTTCTTTTATGTGGATAATTTAACAGGTTGATTGCTTCCTCGGGTGGACAGATTTGTGTAAAATACTCTACTTCCTTCGGCTGGTACATTGGTGCGTACTAGTTAAAATTTCAATTTATATTGACTGGTATATAAATATCTTATACTTAAAATTTATTTAATATCATTATATTGATATGTAGAAATATTTGTATATCCATATATTAAATAACTTTTTTTTTTAAAATGTTGTGCCAATATGCATAAATTCCAATAGAAAAACTGTGCGTATTGAAATTTGTTTATAATTGTGTTAAAAAAAACAAAAAATTTTATCTAATATGAATAGTTAGTTTGATACTTTTAAATTTAAATTTTATTATATATAAATATTATATATAAGTTCTTTTAAAATTTATTTTGATCTACATCTAAATATATTTCGATTTTTAATTATAAACTCATAAAAATCAGAAAAAAATAGATCCCATTTGTTACTCTTGCTTCTTTTGTGCACCAAACTTTTATTTTTATGCTTAAACCCTTAAAATAAAATCTATGATATATATTTTCTAATAATTGTTGAGTGTAGTGACAATGTACATTAAACTTTTAATGGCAGAGCATGATTCGAATTTTGGAGACAAGATTATTTGGAGAGGCAGTAGAGCGAAGGCAACATTGTTGATAAGGCGAGATTGGGTATTCTCATAAAATATATGGGCTATGAATAGTTTTAGGTTTTGTATAAAAAAGAATAGATATGAAAGAAAAAGTTGTATGAAGCTTCAGAGATGATGTAGGAAGTACAAAATCTATTTTAACTGCTGATATCTATTACATTTAGGTTCTTGATCAGTACTTTTTTCAATATGACATTCATCCAAAGGTGAAGCTTTAAATATGTTTTAATTTCGTTTGATTGGTTATTTTAGGGGTTTTATTTCAAATACAGTTAAGTATTTGCGACTCGATGGTTATGATTTACACATCAATTATTTAAAAAAAAAAGGAAGAAAAATTTGGTAAATTAATCGGTTGATTTGGTATTTAATGATAAAAACTTTGAAGTAAGTATGTACTTAACCAGAAGTAACATCTTGAAGGTAACGTAATCAGTTTCACACTAAGTATAATCATATGGGAAGTGAAAATTTCAACCTACACTAACCCTACCAACTCATTTTACTCAACTTTAATCACAGTGATTAAAACATTGTAGACTAATACGTACTGATTTCAATAATAAAATAATGATGCGTCTTTGGGTGTGATACTAACTACTTTGCTAATAAGTATATTGTAAATTTTTAGTAACATATATAGTTTCTGAGTTAATTGCATCAAGTATCCATAAACTGTGACTTTTATTTTAAGTTAGTCCTTAAACTTCAACACGTTCTAATTACATCCTTCCGTTATTAAATTTGTTAATTTAACAGTTACATGAGACATTAGATCTTATATGACATAATTTAAAATAAAAAAAAATTAAAGAAAAATGAATGTCGTAAAAAACTTGGTTTTGAGGTTTTTAAAGCTTTTACAGAAACTTGTCCACTCTCTCTTTTTTTCGGTTATACTTTATTTTTAGTTTTAAATTTTAAAAGTTATGCGACAAACTTTTTATTTTAAAATTTTCATTTTAAATTACGTCACATAAGAATTATGTGTCATTTAATGGTTATATTAATGGTTTCAATGATGAAAGGACCTTATTGATATAGCATCAATAGTTTGAGATGTAATTAGAATGTTTTGAAGTTTAGGGACCAATTTAAAATGAGTGTTATAGTTTGGGGATGTATGGTGCAATTAACTCATATATTTTTCAATGTTAAAATGGAAAGACAGGTAATCACTTTCCAGCCAAATAATAGACTGTTGGAAATTCATTAATGGATTGGGAGCTAAGCGACAGAACAACAATTAATGAAAAGAACAATATAAAGGTAGGGTTGGTAAGGGGAAATAAACTAAAATGGATTCAGCTAAACCCAATAATTTGCTTTACAAAGGAAGGCTAGAGTTGGGATTGTGGTTTGAATCCGAGCTTAGGTGTTAATTAAAGAGTTCATAACAAAATTGTTATTCTAATTGACAAAACATTTTTTTCCGATATTGTAATGATAAAAAAAATTGTAGTAAAAATAATAAGATAAAGAATAATTAGGAGGAGTAAATGAGACATTGATATTTATAAATTATTCAAGTTTGACTTGAAAAAGAAATGGATTGGATTCGATAATTATTAGGTTAATCTCGAGCAAATGGTTGAGTTGAATTTGAGCACTATATAATACTCAATTCAAGCAGTTTGTGAGTTTAATCAACATTTTCATTTTAATATATTTTTATATTGTATCGAAATATCTTAAAATGAATGCGCTCGATAAATGAGCTTAATAGACCTTGAGCTTGAGCAGCTCAATTATGTCTCGAGATAAGCTTGAACTTATAAACTAATATTGGGTCAGGTTCGAGCTGAGTATCAAGCCATAATTTTTGAGTTGAGTTTTGTATAGATTTAACTTGGCTCAATTACACGCTCATAAATAAGTTTTATACATTGTTGTTTGAACTAGATCAAAGTAGTCGGTTGGATCCATCCAGTTACAAATTAGTATGAATTAATGAAATTAATTTTTTATTAAGAAGAATTGATGTGGTGTTTGGGTTGAGGTCGGAATATTTAGTTTTACGGTTTATAATAAAAACTTGGGAGAAAGAAAGTCATAATAAGATGGCCAAGAAAGTCTATGGTTGTTAAAGAAGATAAGCTGACTATGCTTTTTTTGCAATAAAACCAAAAAGTGGCTTTCTAGACGTAGGTGGGACCTACGCTGAAATAACTGTATCTCTCATTCAATTCGAGGCTTGTCTCGTATGTGAACTCACTGTTTCACTACTCTCCTTCTTCAACTTCAACTTCAACTTCAACGATCAACCTTTTGTTTGACAAACCAAGTCCGTCCTTAGTATTCAATTTACATAAATAATTGCCATTCACGCTCCCAAAATAATATTAATAAATGCTTAATTAAATTTATAATTGAGAATAATGTTTTTTTAAATATTAATTTTTTCATCACTTAAATATTACTTAAAAGGTATCCAATTCTTTATTATTATTCTCAACAAACTTCAATAATATATTTAACTTAAAAATATCATATTTCGAGTTATACCTGGATTTCAAAAACAAATATTCAATAGAAAAATGTTATTTTACTATAAATATTTTTATTTAATTTTTAAAATTTAATAAAAATATATCATTTAGTTAATTTATAATATATAAATAAGTTCTTAATATATATTTTTATATTTATATAAAATTTAATATTTTTAACAATAGACAAATTTTGAGAAATATTAATATACTACATGATACCTTTTATGTAATCCCATTAACTTGGACTGCGTCTGGGATTCATACTTAGAAGCTAGAAAAATCTGGCTAACCTTTTTGCTTTACTGTGCAGCTATAACTATAAGTACACCCAAGCTGAACCTGGAACCATACTCAGAGGTCTCAGCAAGCATTAAACATAAATTCCTGGCATCGTTTTTTTTTTTTTCTAAAATATTTTCTCCGCTTCTTTATAATTATTTTAGTACTTTGGGCTAGCTTCTCCTTTTAATTTCATTTTCTTCTGGTAGGAAAAGGAACAGTTTTTTTGGGCAAACCCTGTTTCCTTTATCGAATTTTATTTTTCCCTCTGTTTTGAATCAGAATACAACGGATCAAGGAGAAGCAATGCAAGAAATCAATCATCCATTTGGATTCAACGATGGTGCGGATATTGGGAATTCGGTATCACAGCTGATATTGTCAGGAGGCTCAAATACCTTAGATTCAATCTTCTCTCGTTGCGAGCCATCAATAGCTGCCGTCGGCACCAACTCTGTTTATGAGCCATTAGGCTCTTCAGTTTATCTCCGGCAGAGAGATCTCCTTCTAAAATTCTGTCAAGGAAACGCTTCATTTTCTCGCAACTCCGTAGCGGATCAGCTTCGAAACAGCCAAAACACTGCATCGACGAGCAACTGCGTCAGTCCTCAAAAGACGAAGCTGTACAGGGGCGTGAGGCAGAGACAGTGGGGCAAATGGGTGGCCGAAATTCGGCTCCCACAAAACAGAGTGCGAGTCTGGTTAGGCACTTACGAAACGCCCGAGACGGCAGCTTATGCATACGATCGTGCGGCGTATAAGCTCAGAGGGGAATATGCGAGGTTGAATTTCCCGAATCTGAAGGACCCAGCAAAGTCGGGTTTGGGGGATTGTGCTAGGTTGAACGCTTTGAAAAATGCGGTGGATGCTAAGATTCAAGCCATTTGTCAAAAGGTGAAAAGAGAGAGAGCTAAAAAGAATGCCAAGAAAGGCAACTCTGATCGTCCTGCTGCTTCTCCTGAAGCAAAAAATGATGTGAAGGTAATAGAACCATGTACATCATCCTCATCGTTGGCTTTTAGTGACAATTTAAGCAACGGATTGTTGTCATCACCTAGAGTATCTGAAGATGGGTTTCGGAGATGTATGAATTCACCGTCGTCTGTTTCAAATGATTCTACAATGATGATGGCAGGGGAACCAAACTTTGAAGACTGTTCACTTGCAAGAATGCCATCTTTTGATGCTGATTTACTATGGGAGATTCTTGCTAATTAGCATCTCATCAATGGGTTTAGGATTTAGTAGTATTTTTTTTTAAGGAACGGTCACTTTGGCCTTTGTTTTAGTATGAAAGGCATTAGATTTAGGAGATAAAAAGAATAGTAAGCGAATCTTTCTAAAATTTTGCAAGCAGCAGAAAATAAATATCCTTATTTACTGCTCTTCTAGTACTAAGAGACATATATTGATGCAATTATTTTGTACAAATTGTTTTCAGATCAGTCTCATATCCTGTAAGTAGAATCAGCCACGCATGCACTTTCTTGGCCAATGGTGAGAAAGCCACAGAGAAAGAAATTGTGGTCCTCAGTCACCTCTACATCATTTATAGAAAAGATAGATGACTAATGATTTAGACCAGATAGTTGTACTGAGTACGACTGCACAATGGCATGACTTAATAAGGGATAAGAAAGATTAGAATATTGTCAGGTTTCAGGTTTTCTCTTCACCAATAAATTCGTTTTTTTGGCTTAACCCTTAAACAAAGCCTTTGTTAACCTAACCTGTCAAGGTTTTCAATTAGTAAAGACAGACTAGTAGGTATACATCAAAACCACTTCATAGAGGGTCTCTGATGAATGAGTTGAAGAGATGGAAAGGTCGGTTTCTGTTCGATTTAGAAGCACTTTCAATGAAACATGACTCCTGGCATTAATTAAATATATTATCGTATCATGTTTTGAATAGCATAAAAGCATACATGGAACATAATACAAATTCATATAATTATACATCAAAAGATGACCGGATTCTTAGATGATACTGGTTAGAAAACATTACCAACTGAGGGCATTCTTGGACTGCTGCAGCTTTGCATTGTAAGAATTTTCTATCTCCTCCTTGCAAGATTTTAGCAGAGGCTGTAAAAATGATGTTCTGAAAAACGTGACCGACTCTCCAAGAGAGGTTCTATCCCATTCTGCCATCAAACAAAGCCAATGATATCAGTACATAAAATACCAATCGCATCAGGTTGTGACCCTATTTAGCTCTTAAATCTTTTGATGGCTGACAAAATCAACCATGATGTGTCCTGTCAAAGAGATCAGAGGAACAACGAAAGATAGAACATGTTTACAGAAGTGCAACTTCTTCAGATTCAGTAACTTTTCCCGGTCTTTCATCTTCTATTTTCAGGCAACTAACTAAACTTAGAGGAATCTAAGCATCACAAGAATAAATAACATTGCAAGAACAAACATACCATTCTCAGCATCTTGTCTTGGTCCTCCCCTGTTCAGTTCTTCCAGAAGCTGCCAGGTAAATACATCACAAGAATTATGGGCCATATCTATACACAGGACTAAGAGCTCATGCAAGTGTACACATGAGGAAGAACTATACAGCTAGAATTCATGATTTACAAATTTACAATGTCAGAATGCAGCATAATTCTTAGTTGAAGTTCTAACAAACAATTAAATATGGTTTGGAAATCTTCACCAGAAGAATCCTGCAGATAACTTAAGAATTTGAAAGTTGATAGCACAAATACCTGGGATAGGGTCGGCACTGTGGTTGGATCAAACTCATCACAATTGTTTGGGTCAATTGGAACACAAACACGACCTAGAGGGGAAAAAAGTTGAAAAACACTTGAGACTACTAAAATGAAGTTCCTTCCTACATTTCCTGAGAATCGGAACAGGAAGATATTCCCTATGATGTGATATTGATGTGTATGCATAAAAAAAGCCAACTAGCAAGAAAAAAAATCCAATCAAAGTACACATTCAAGGCTTCATAGCATAAATACAGCTACTGAAACTACATCTGGTTTTGAAAGCTGTCATTGTAGTGCTCTAGCCTTTAGGTTTAAATGTGTTGGTTCTTAAACTAGAACCCACGTCACACTTTTAGGCACCCACCTATGATTTCAGGTCAATCTTAAATTTCATAGCAACTGGTATAGAATACACTTTTCAACACTAACCTGTTTTTGGATGTACACAGAATGGTGCCTTCAGTAAATGGTTCATGTGCTTCGACACCTGATACACAAATAAGTAGTTGCCTATGATAGGTCACTTATAGATAATTTTATATATAAAAACTTCTTGGTTTCAAAAATGTAATTTATATGTACTAATGTATGAAATGGAGGTGGATGTATTTCTGAGATGAATACCTATATTTGTTGAAAGAAAACAAACCCACAAAAAATTAAAACAAAACCAAATAGAGTAATATTGTTGCAGACCTCCATATCAAGCCTAGGGTACGTATATGAAAAGACAATCTCTTCAACACATCTCCGTAGTCCTTGCATCTGGAAAAGTTGAATCATACAAAAGAATTAAAAAGACGGAAATGTGCTTCTAACGAGTTAGAACTTTTCCAAGAAAACAATCAAATTATAATTGATTGCCCGAGCAAAGATTTATTACTTGATCCAACTCATTTATTGTTGATTTTTTCAGAAATGCACTTTGATTGTGGATGACAAAATGGAAGTGTTGAGGGCTGGATAATCTTGTTTCTAACAGGCAGTGGACTCACCCCCTTTATTGTAAACACTTTAACATGTCAAGAACTCACTTGACGGTCTATAAAACTTCCTATTACCAATCTTAAGTCTCAAAATCCCATGACCTCTTTTATGGCCATAATCAATTTATGATGGCAATTATATCTTTTACACATAGGAAACTGATCCCAACATGGTATATTTTAGCATCACTATTAGAGTAATTAATCTAAAAACAAAATTCAAATCTTACAACTGAAAAAAGTGTTGAATTCACCTATTAGGCACTTAACACTGATTTTGGCCATCAAAGAGATTATAGGATTTCGAGACTTAATAACTCACTGTTAGTGGTTTGAACTGCCCATTAGTTACTTAACACTGATTTTGAGCTTACCAATTCATACCTTTTGTTTACCCGATTGCAGGATAGATTTTAGTTGCTCCCACCTAACAATATTAATGTCATCTTTTGACATGGAAGCTCGCTTATTCTCCTGCCACCTCCTCCTAAGCTCAGAAGCAACAGCTGCAAAGATAGAATGTACAAACATGAGCAACTGCTAAGGTAAATGACAGAGCTAGCCATCAAAAAGACTACATATTTTACATGCATCAGGAATCATTTCTAGGATCTTCTCATATCTCTCCTCAGATGCAAGTAAATTTTGGTTTGGAAGCAGTTTGGTCTCAAAAAAACCCTTCAGAACTTCGGTATAGGATCTCCTGCAGAGCCAGAATATGCCTTAGTGAAGGAGAATGTAGGCCCAGAATAAGAAAATTAAAAACAAAATACAATACCACTTACGCCAAGAAAGGATAAAGAACAAGACCAGGTAAAGATATCTTTTTGTGACTATTTTCATTGCCCTGAACAAGGTACAAGGTTAATGGTTTCTTGGTATCAAAAAACAAAGCAAAATCCAGTTGTCTTTCACAGCACTAGTTAACCACCTTGTATACATAGAAATAATCAGCAATAGCCGCCCTTTGTTCATTAGTCAGCCTGTGGAATTTATGAGAGCAAAATTCATTTCTTTATGTAATAATACAGGTAAAGGCAGAAAAAATGTGAAGATTTCAGCTGTTTACCGCATTACCTTCTGGCTTTTCCATCACAAACCCAGCAGTGCACACCACGTCGACCACTGTATACCCATAGAATATGATTAAAGCCAAAGTCATCTACATTATTAGAACTTGAAGTTAATTGATGGCGTAAGAAAAAGGCATGCAGTGCACTCAAGAAACCAAAAAAGCCTATGTTGTAATGCAAACATTTACATAGGACAGCTTAAGAACTCAAGTCTAATTAGAATATTTTCTGATCTAGGCCAGTTTAGTAAAGCCACCTAAGGCCTAAAACCTTTTAAACTCTAGCATATATCAGTTTTACCTCTGAGAGAAGTATCAATCACTTTAATCGCAATTGTCATTAGAGGCCAGCATTCCAAACAAACATCTGCTCCCGTGCAGCAATATCTAACATCATCATAATCACTTATATCCTGCGAAAATAATAAACATAACTCCAATGAGTCAAATAACATGGCCGATACATGCATTCAGTTTGAAAAGTAGGGTGAAATGCTTGGTTTTCCAGAAACGAAGTAGCTTACAATATCAAAAACCAATTCTCTCTCAACTGGAGTGAAAACATTGTCGCCACTTTGCGCATAAGCATGCCTCTTGGCAGGCTGCATTACAGACAATACATCATTAACAACTAATAAAACAGCTAACAAGAATAAGTAATAAAACAACTAATATGAGCAGCTTTAATTCATAGCTCACTGAATGACGATTCAAAGACTCCTTAATAAGAATAAAATTGAAAGAAATCTTACATCAACGCTATAGACAGGCCCGATATCTATCTTAAATGGACACTTTTCTTTGATGGAATTTTCCAGTTCCGTAACACTGTTGAAAGACTGGAATCGGATATAAATGTCATTTTCTAGCGTGAAAGAAAATTCCCTTCTTCCAAAGTAGGATTTGTCACAACCGGGATGCTTGCCATCTGCAGATAGCAAGATCACGATATACATCAATACATGGAGAAAAACACGAAAGCGCAGAAACAAGCGCGTGTTTGCAAGGCCATATATACGAAAAGGAAGAAGAGATTTGAGTTACCATTTCCGTAAGACATCCACTTGAACATGTCAGCATGAGGAAATAGCTTCCCTGCCATAAAATTAGTTTCAGATTTGAATCACAGCTGCTAGAATAAAAGAAAATTTCCATCATTCAAGCAATAGGACGAAAAATTTATAAGAGGAAAATGAGAATTCTGACCATAGTAGATTCTGAGATAGTTAGCGTTAAATTCATCAGGCACAGCATTTGCTTGCCCAGGTCCATCAATCACCATGTCATCTCTTCCGTTATCAGCTTGCTCTTTCGTCATCTTCGCTTCAAAATGAACCCTAATTTCTCGTTCAATATCACAATTTCATAGCAGAGAAAGTTCACAGGGAAGAGAAGAAGATGGCGGGAAAGAAAAAGGATTAGGGCAAAAAAATAGATCCTTTGGCGGGAAACTTTGGGCCTGAAAATTGGGCCCAATAACAACAAACCAGAAGGCTTAAGTACGCCGTCGTTCTCAATTTCACTGCATCAGTCCAAAAAATCCTTGGACCTATAAAAAAAACAGCCTGGGCAAAATCAAAATTCCTGCTACTAGTCAGGAATCACCATGGAAAGTACGAATAAACAAATAATAGCCAAAAAATTTGTTTATTTCAAAAAATATATTAAAAAGGAAAAAAAAAACACGGCGTTTCATTTTTTTTCCTCCCATTATTTTTAATTAATTATTCCAGGCGATGAGATGAGAAAGAGGCAATCAGGACCTGGCGATGGCGTTTTGTTTCGGACCTTTCTAGGACTCTCCGATAACCGGACCCGCTAGCACCCGGCGTCAGCTTTTGGACCGGCTTTTTCCTCTTCTCTTCCTCGGGCCACGGTTTTTGCTAAGGTTACTTCGATGGTGACCAATGATTATATCACCATGAACGGGAACGGGTTTAGCAAGAGGGCAGAAGAGTTCATCAAGAGGTACCACGAACTCGAGGTTAAAGAAAATCAGTGCAGCTCTTCGCTCGTTAAACACATCAAAGCTCCTGTTCACCTGGTATGCTTTTTCTAAAAATACTTTCTTTTTTTTTGTAAATTTCAATTATATTTACTTTTTCTAATAGAATCGATTGGGTTCCTATTTGGTGCTAGATCCGTACATAGATCTGGGGACAATTTTCGTTTAATTCAGTGAATTTTTGTTTTAGACGCTAATTTAAGAAGCTTAGCTTAATTTTCAGGCGACGTTTTATTTTGGGGATTTTTCTCTTTAACTTTTTTTCATTGCATGTGGGTTGGATATATGAGGAAGTCGATACTGAAATTTGGATTTTAGAATTTTGAGTGTCACTTAAAAATTCAGTTAGATTATGTGATATTAAACATTCTCTATCAATTGAAGCTAAACACATCCTTCAGCTATATGAAGCATTAATAACCTTTTATTAGTAGAAATTTCTCTGTAAATTGCTGTTTTCTTTCATTATTACTTGGTATGTGCTTGCTTTGAACGTAAATGGAACATAAGATTTTCTTTAGACTTGCATTTTCCTTAAGTGTGGAAAGGATATCTAGTGCTTAGGGGTTCTTATATCTCATTGTCATCTTCAAATACCGATAAATTTGGATTGAATGAATTTAATTTGATATCCCATACCCAATCTAAACCTTGGGTAGGTACAAATGATTAGTTTCAGGTATTTTTTAGTTTGCTTGATTGAAGGCAAACTTGGCTGTGTTTTGTGCCTTAATGAATGATTATTGGTTTTTGATCAATCAGGTTTGGTCATTAGTTAGGAGGTTTGATCAACCGCAGAAGTACAAACCATTTGTTAGCAGGTGTGTTGTGCAGGGGGACCTTCAGGTTGGAAGTGTTAGAGAAGTAAATGTTAAGTCAGGTTTGCCGGCGACAACTAGCACTGAAAGGTTAGAGTATCTAGATGATGATGAGCACATCTTGAGCATGACAATTGTCGGAGGAGATCACATGTTGAAGGTATGAATTTTCTACTTGGTTGAATTAGTTACGCACTACTCAATAGTTGTAAATGCATCCCATTTGTATTCCAATAAATTTTTAGTTTTCCAACATATAATCTTGACCGAAATATAAGTATTCATCTAAACCTAACCTTTATTTCTCTCTTATTATATGATGTGAGAATTTTGTGTTGAATTATGTAATAATGCTTAAATTAAATGTAACAAGGTTTTGGATATGGTCACTTGCAACTTGCAAGGTGGACCATCGAATGCGCGAACTTTTTGTAACCAGTCATCGGATAAAGACTCTGTCACTTCGGCATGAATTGTCAAATCATTGTTTGAATGGTCAAATTCGTTAAGCATTTTAGAAGAATTTTGTCATGTTTGAGAGGGAACATAGCCTTGCAGAACAGGAAATGAGAGTTCTGAAACTAGAAGGAAATATATATCCCTCCAAATTGACTTGTCAAATCTCTTCTGCTGAATTTAAGCCGACGAACATATGCTTTTGTAGCCTTCCATCTATCCCAACTATTTCTGTTTTCTTGAGCTACTAGCAAATATGACCTGGATCCCTTCTTTGCATATGTACATAGAATATTTTTAGTTTGTACACATACGTGGGTAAGCAACACTGTTTATCATGTTGCTGAGGACAGTGTTAGTTCTCAGTTCCGAGATGTATTGTTCTGCCTCCTTTTCCTTTCATTTTTGATATAGGAGCATTCTATTGTCCCAATTCTTTATTGATCTTCCTCATCGCTTATAATCTAATTTCATGAAACTGCAAAATTTCCTGTATGCTATGTAAATTGGCAGAACTACTCATCCATTGTTACAGTCCATCCTGAGGTCATTGATGGCAGACCAGGAACGTTGGTGATCGAGTCTTTTGTGGTGGATGTACCGGATGGGAACACCAAGGATGAAACATGCTACTTCGTTGAGGCACTGATCAAGTGCAACCTCAAGTCATTGGCTGATGTTTCAGAGCGTTTGGCTGTTCAGGATCGCACCGAGCCAATCAAAAGAATGTGAATAATCTGGGTCCCTCTTAGCAGCATCAAGGTTGTTGTGTGTGTGAATAATCTGGGTCCCTCTTAGGAGCATCAAGGTTGTTGTGTGTGATGAGTGAAGAACTGTTATTATTAGAAGCTGAGTAGACGGTTCGGGCTACCTTGGGTTAGAGTCAACTCCTATTTTCTTAATACTTCATGCATCTTCTTCTTACTAGAACATTATAATTAGGTGTGTTGTGTTGATAGTAGCTGACAATTAAGCTACACCTTCGGCCTACAGATTTCTTAAATGAAGAAACATTTCAGAAATTTTCTTTTGTGGCTTATTCTATGTTGAATAATGCGGTATTGTATTGGTATCTAGTTGTAAATATCTTTGCACGATGGAAATTTTATAGCTTTGCATGTATAAGCCATTCAGTTATGGGGGATATACTGTATGTTGGTACATGATCTTAATTTACTCATCTAGCAAGTTATTTATATCCTAATTTGAAATTAGGGTATCTAATCTAATTTGACTGAGTTTGTAATCTTAGATTGAAATGACAATATTAGAACAAAGGGTATTCAGGTTTTTTTAATTTTTAATAAATAATTAAACACTAAAAATGTAACTACTCCTTTAAATTTTAATTTTATGGATTTTTTTTTTATACTTAAAAACACTCCCTCGGGCTAAACTTCCAGATGAAAAACAAAATTATAAGGTGATAAATAGGGTTTTGATGGAAGGGTAAGGAATACTGTTAAAAGTTTAAATATTATGTGCTTATATTTTCCTATTTTTTATATAAAAGATATAAAAACAGCTATAAACTAATATAATTTAGAAGTTGGAGTCTGTAGTTGACCAATGCTAAACAATTTTTGTATTCATGAAAAAAAAAAGGGGGGGGAAAAATGTTATCATAAATGGAGTCCTATAATGCAGTATATTTTAAAAGGAAATACCATATTGTTCATCACCAAAGGATGCCATATTATTTACAGCCAATAATCAAGTAGTGTAAATACAGCCAGGCCAAATAAACCAGAAAGTGGAAATTACCCAAAAGAATTACAGAGTTGATGCATCACTTTGATTAAATAACGTGCATGATATTGTTACCTTCAAAAATTAATCAAAAACTTGCGAAACCTCTTAATGAACCCCCAATCCTTCTCCTCACTCTCGCGCCTTTCATTTTCCTCTCCTCGGCGATGATGGCGACGTTGATGTTGGTAGCGGTGGTGCGAGTGGTGATCGTTGTTGTCATGATCTTGTTCATGCTCGTGGTTATAAGGACGAACCTTCCTAAAGTCTACGTGCTCCTTCGACTCGGCGCCATTATTGGGAAACCTGGTCCATCTCCCCCGGATCTGGTGACCAAGTCTGATTGACTCCGGGTCGGAACGAGATCTCTCGTCCGACAGTGCCATACCGTTACCGTGAGAAACATAGCGCTTGCGCTGGAACCGCGAGTTCAAAGGCCTGAACCTTCTATGGTAACGGCAGTCATGTCCATTACGGAACGGAACCAACGGATGCCTGGGGAAGTGACCTTTTACAGGACGGAAACTGATTATCGTCAACGGAACGGAAACCAAGTCGGGGTCGGCTTCGGAGGCATCATCAACGTCGTGCTTAGAATCAACTGTTTTGGCGGGTTCAGAGTTGGGTTTCTCGTTAGGGAGAAGGATAACGTTTGTCGTTGTAGAGTCGGATTCGGGTAATTCGGCAACGATTTCTTCAGAGGTGACGGCCTGGTCCGGTACAATTAAGCGAGCGTGAGAGACGGTGAATAAGACGAAAATAGCAATGAACGAAATGGCGAGTCGTGCCATATCTTTATTTAAAGAGACAAAACAAAAAACTATAAGAAACAAAAAGGACACAGGTTTTTTTATTAGTTACTTAAGGAGAAGGAAATTGGATTATTATATAAGAGGTTGGGGGCTGAGGCACTCGACAAAGTGGTGGTATGGACAGTGATGAGAGGCAATGGCGGAAGCGGGCAACGGGGTTGACCCAACACTTGGTTTTTAGGATTGAAGTAAGTGGAATGTTGAAAAGCTATGGATATATATATTCACATTCAAAGTTTGAAACCGTATCACACTCTCACTCCACAAGTTAATGGACCTGAAATTATTTAACTTTTTTATAAATGAATTTAAACTTAAAAACTGAATTACAACTTAAGTAACTACCATGATACAAGAAGGGAAGGGTTCGGTAGGTTTCAACGTTGCTGGCATGGGATTATTCCATCTTTCCCCGAAGCTCTTCTTGCTAATCTTTGCTGGTCCATATAGAAAGCTCGTAACGAACTGGTTTTTGGTGGAAGCAACGACAATCCAATTGAGGTTTGGCAGGGAGCCTTGAGTTCCCAATAGAACACAATTAAGTGGTGCGAATTTGACTGGAGTTTCTTGGCAGCGACCAAAAGAGGGTTGTCTTAAGATAAATTGTGACGCTTCTATGGTCAAGGATAACCCAATAGCAGGTATTGCTATGGCTTGCCGAGATTCTAATGGTCAAATCATCAACGGAAGTAATCGTCAGCTTTGTGTCGGACCTATTGAAGTGGTTGAAGCAATGGCATTTAAAGATACTTGCTCTATCATTTCTCATAAGAATTGGCCTCAAGTTTTTATTGAATCTGATTGCAAAGTTGTTGTGGATCAAATTTTTGCTTCGAGTGAGGGGATTTCCTGGATTCTTTCTGCTATTATTATTGATTCCATCAAGAGTCTCCAAGCAGCTTATCCGCAAGTTAAATGCTCTTTCATCGGCGAGAAGCAAACCGGCTGGCAGCTACAAGGTGGCTGTTTGTACTAGGAGAGGGACGTGCCGTCTAATGGGTTAATCTGACTCCTTCTCTATGGAGTTTGTTGATGTAATTTCCTGCCGATCTTTTCTGTATCGGGTTTCCAATGAACATAATAATAATAATAATCAAATTTCTTGTATAATTTTAAAATAATAATTTTTAAAAAAGTGAACCCAAATTTTTTAAAGACTTGGAAAATTATCAAATGTTTTAGTTCTTCCATCCTTGTGGAAGATGACACCCATGGTCTTGAATAGTAATATAATGAACAATTGGAAGTGTCAAAACTCAGAGTAAATGATGTGTTCAAATAATCTATTTAAACAATTGTTAAACATCTGTTCAGATAAATTTTCAAGACAACTAAGTCTAGTAAGAAGTTGGTATCTTTTACATTGAGATCTTCATGGAGTATTACACTATCAACAAATGCATTTTAAGCCATGCTTTATTACGTCTTAAATGGTGCTAATCGAAATTTGGAATAGTAGGAAGAGGAGAGATCGACAACCTCATCTCAAGGGTTATCCTTATCTTTATCCATTAAGTTATTTATTTGATAATTAAGCTGTTAATTTATTTTGCTGATAAGGTTTATTTTGGATAATTATTGAAGATATTTTGATAGATAGATTCATCATTTTATTAAGAGTTTTATCTCAATTAAAACTTTGCTAAAGGATGTTTGTATTTGACTATAAATAGACTAGCCCTGCTAGTCTACTTCTTCGTTGAGCCATTTGGGGTGTATTAGATACTCTTTGTTTAGAGGTTTTTATGGAAAGATATTGTATGCAATGTAAGGCATTTGGGAAGAGTGATGTGTAACAATTTGGACTAGCTATTGGGACTGCAATTACTTCTTTGTGTAATGATAGATTAAACTTTAGCCAATAGATAATTGGATTAATTGTGGAATGAAATTATTCTCTCAACGAGGCTTTAAAGCATAGGATCATGGAATCTGAACTACGATAACAAATATCGTGTAATAATTCTCTATTTACTTATCTCTTTGACTCACGTTTTAGATTTTTAGTTATTTCCCTCCATCTTTTATTTATTTATTGGTTTCTTTTTGTTGAAACACCTGTTTGAATAGAGAGCAAACTAAGATTCTTATATAATGGTTAGGAGAGTTATAATCAAATAAAGGAAGAGGAGATCAAAGGCGAATTTAGGGGGGATGGCAGGGGCCTTGACCCCCTAAAATGTAAAATTGTTAGTTAGGCTCTTAACTTTTTTAGAAAATTTTAAATTAGTTAAAGTAAAATTACATTTTGACCCCTTAAAATTATAAAAATTCGATTTAATTATTTAAAAATTATAAAAATTTAAACTATAAAAATTAAAATTTTATTCCGCACTTAAAAAATTATTCTCACTTTGCCCTTGGAGGAGATGACACCTTCGGTTGTGCAGCCATAACTATTGATAACAACAAAAATCCTCATTTGTAGGAAAATCGAGCTAGAATTCATATTTTAAATCTGATATGCGGATATGGTATAAACAAGAAGCTTTTGAATAAAGACAAAATATGAAGTAAAATTGTTACAAGCAGATCAAAAGTGAACTGCAGACTTGTTACAAAACTTTGAAATAATGGGACCAAAATACTCATGCAAATTTGCCTTAATTGACAAAAGAAAATGAAAATCCTCGAAATTACAGCAGACTCAAGGCTTATGTGGACTGCTTCCAGACGTTACATGTGGGTTCGATAAATTATGCATTCAGCTTAATTGGAATCGAATAGAAGACCAATGAAATTTGCATGCACACATTCAAATCATTATTTTGAACTGTATAATATATTGAAAGTATTATAACTTCAAATAATTAAAAAAAAAAAGAACATAAACTGTATGAAACTTGTACTGTGAAACGAAGTTAAAAAAGTTCCCACGTGTGGGTAAGGATAGAGTCCCGTAGACTGTCACGCTTTAGAGCAAAAGAGGGCCCCCACTTACTAATAGCTGTCCATAACTGAACCCCATCATTTCCGATTACATCCGCACACCTCCAGTACTTTGGTCACAAATAGGGTCCCCCTTTAACCATCTCTAGTAAACTGGCACGTTGATGATAATGGCCCCCACCTATCACGTCACTTTCCCACGTGCACAGCCTTTGTCTCACCTTAGGCTTGTTGTATCTAGGGGTGTGCATAATTCGGGTAAAACCGAAAAAATTCGGTTAACCGACCGAATTCGGTTAATCGGTCGGTTAACCGAATTTTTTCTGTCGGGGGTCGGTTAATTTTTTTATAATTTTTCGGTTAACGGTTAATTCGGTTCGAAACCGGTCGGTTAATCGAAAATTTTCGGTTAACCGAAAAAATTAATAAATAAAATTATCCAACTCAACCCAAACTCAATTACCCAACCCAATAAAACTAAAACTAAAGTTTACCCAATTACCCAATCCAATAAAACTAAAACTAAAAGACAACCCAATTTACTAAAGTCTAAAACCCAATTTACTTTAATAATTTATAAATTTTTTAAATTTTAAAAATAAAAAATAAAAAAAATTCGGGTATTTTTCGGTAATTCGGTTAATTCGGTTAATTCGGGTAATTCGGGTAATTCGGGTAATTCGGGTAATTTTTAACCAAAAATAAAAAATACATAATTTTCGGTTAATTCAGTTAACCGACCTTATTAACCGAAAAAATTTCGGTTCGGTTAAATTTTTTTTAAAAAAAATCGGTTCGGTTAACGGTTAAAATTTTTGGAAGGTCGGTTAATTCGGTTATAGTAATTTCGGGTCGGTTAACCGGTCGGTTAACCGAATGAACACCCTTAGTTGTATCAATAATAGATTTAACTTCGATACTGTAATCGATCAATTTTAAACTTTATATTTTTAAAATTTCAATCTTTAACAATTAAATATAGCTAATTTAATATCTATTTTCTATTTTAATTATTTTTAGTCTTTATATTTTACAAATTTAAAAATTTTAGTCTTAATTGAAATAATAACTGTTAAATCTATTAAGTAAAATACCATGATATTTTCTTAGAAGGGAGAGTTTCTGGCTTTTTCAATCAATTCGGTCATTTTTTAATTAAACTAACTTAACTGACTATAATCTACGAAATTTGAGTTGACCAAATTAGAGCTCAAAAATCGACATAACCAAAATGACTTTAAGTCGGTCGGTTTGGCCTATTAACCGAATCAACCAACTTTACTTATTGGGCTTAAATGATATATATTTACTTTATAAATAATAAATATATATTAAATTAAGTTAGTTTTCCAATTGGTTGGGTTTGAAAATTCAAAAATCAATAATTGAACGAAATAACTAATAAATTTGAATCCATAACCAAAAAACAGCCCAAATCACACAAACTGAAACAAACTAAATCGGTTGATTCTGTTTAGTTGGTTTTCTTGGTTTTAACCGAGAATTTCACTCCCTAAGTATTATGTAGAAATAACAAATTGACATATTATTACACGTGCAATGGTATGTTTGTCGCATAAAAACTTGAAAAAAAAAAGAGAAGAAATTAACCTGATTTCAAAATTCAAAAAGTGCAGTAGTTAAAAATAACCAAATTGAAATACATGGACTAAACCTATAAGTTAGGCATACTACATTGACTAATAGTAAACTGTTATCTTTTATCTCTCTAATGAATACATAATTTATTTAAAATTAAAAAAATTAACTGCTGTTTTAGTATTATGATTTATAATCATCAAATTAAAAAAATTATGGATTTAGTATGACACATAAATTTGTAAAACTCAGAATTAAAGGGAATATAATCAATAACGTGATAAATAAATATTGGACAACTCATTCATGTATATACTAATCTTAATTAGAGCATAACAATGGAAATACCAGGTTGAGAGGCATGCAAGTGTTTATATGCATTAATCACTATTGACATGTATAAATATCTACCCCATTTGCAGCTGAAAATGCAAACTGACCAACTCAAACTTGAAGAACGAAAAAGACAAAAAAGGGATACTTTTAAGAGTGGGAAATGGGAAGCACAAAAACTGAGTCATACTTTGTTTTCATGAATTATGATCCTGAATACCACCGTCTTCATGCTGATCGGTCAGTTCTTTAATCCCAATATCCTAACTCCTTATGTTGGTTCTCATGTTAGTGTTATCACATATATGGCTTGTTCTCATTCATTTCCCCTTTCTTTTCTTTTGGGAGGTGTGTCGTAGAACTAAGAAAGGGGCGTATGAGCTTGATTTGTATCTGAGTAGGAAGCACGATGAGCTGTTGGCAAGCACCCTTCAACCTGGTACCTACAGGAAGACCTTATCTTTGGTCATTGTTGATGGTTTTGCAGTCGAAATCACTGAGGCTCAGGTGTTCTTATAATGCCCATTCCTGCAGTTTTGTTTAGCGTGGCTGATTCTCTTTCAAGTTAACTCTCTTTTCCATTATTTTTTTCTTCTTCCCTTTAAAGGCTGTTTAATGAAATGGTCAGGCTAATGTGCTGAGATCTGCCAATGGGGTAAGAGTTGTGGAGAAGAATCAAGAGCTTGCTTAGTGCTGCAAAGCTTGAATGTTTGCAGAACGGAAGAGAAAATAGGTTTCAAGAGCTTCTTGTAGATGTGGGTTTTCAGTCTGTTTCTCTCTCTCTTAATAATCATTCAGGACTTGAAATATTGCATATTGCAGCTCTAAATCGAAGCAATTTAGTCGTTTAATGCATCTGATTAAGTTTATAAGAAGTGGATAAATTGATCTTCTTGCATATGATTTATGAAGTTTTGATAGCTTTTCAAAGCTCAGACTCTTGAATGCACCGTCCAAGAAAAATGAAGAATTTTGGAAGTAATTAAAAAGTCACCAATCAAAAACTAAAAAGAAGGGATAGATAACTGTGTTGAAAGTAATGTTTGGGAACTATGAGCTAGACCGGGGGTGGGGGGGGGACCAATTTCATTATGATATTCAACAAGCAGAATGCCATAGTCCATAAAAACTCATGTCCCCACACAGGATGGGACATGTGATTCCAAATAATTCACTTATCTCCCATTCACAAGCCAAGTTTATCTAGTTAAGGTTATGAAGGAAGCATTGCATACATACTTGAAATGGTTCTAGTTTTCAACAAATGTGCCCGACCTTGTGGGGTCATAGTCACATGCAACATGTTTTTGATATGATACATTATCCCTATTTCATTTTCTTCAACTAAGACTGCCATTTTCTGCTTGAACAATAATAACTCAAGCAAAGCTCATTAATGGGAGCGTATGATTTTGGAAAGATGGGGAACATTTTGAGCCACTATACATGAGTTCTGAAACTCACATGCCACTGGCCTCTAGCTATACGGACAATCATCAATCACTACTGAGCACTGGGCATCTAACTTGCACCAATTTTGTTCATCTAACTCTATATGATCCATGGAACTTACCCTTTGTCCTTATTTTTAATATGCTTCGAGAATGAAATTTGCTTCTTTTTTCCTAAAACGTAAAATTAGGACACGTTTTAGATGTCAATGACTCCATGCATCTGTTTTAATGTCACATAAGTAAGGTTTTTTAAGTGAATTTGTTGTAGAAACCATTGTAAGCATTCCAAAAACTCTATACAAGCCATGTGTATACAATATTGCAAAAAGCCCAGCTTCAAGCCTGCAATATGGAACTTGTATTGCTACTTCATGAAAGAAAGAAAAAGATTACTTACCTCATATGGACATGACTGACTTGCCAAAATATGTAGCCAGAAAGAATGGTGAACATTATCCACTCTCCCCTCCAGCGCTTCAGTTTAAGCCCTTAAACACAGGCAAATTCAGAAGCCCTTGAGGGAGAGTGAGCAATGATTTCCATACCAAAATGCATGCACAAGACTGTTACTTACTAGTAGCATCTAAAGCGCGCGCACACACACACAAACAAATATATATATGTGCTAGAAGCTCTTGTGGGGAGAGTGAGCTACCAATACATAGTAAGATTCAACAACTATTTGTTGTTTCTTTTGCTGATTGGGTAGAACAAGACCCTTTTTATAGGAGCAAAATCGTGGAGATAAAAAAAACAATTGGTGCATTTTTAATCTGATATGGGACCCTCCATATCTTGGAGCTTGACATTTTGTGACCAAACCAGATCCTCTCTTGCTTCCAAGGAACCTCTCAAAATGACTTCAAAAGTCAATGATCAGAAAAGCTCATGCTTAGTTGCTTACCATGAGCTTGCACTTCTAATTGAAGCAAACCCACAGGATAATTTGGAAGTTGTTAGACTTGTACTGTATAAACTGCTAATTAACCAATCAAATTTCAATGATTTTAGAGCTCAGTTAAGGTTGAAACCATTCAAGAATTACCCATAAAACATGAGAAATTGGCCCTTAAGAGCCATGACAAGGCAATCCATCTTTTTTCTCTCAAGAAAAAAAAGAATAATTATTAAAGGAGGCTATTAAGCATCTCATCCTTATCCATGCATGAACTTATTGTATATGTTGAAGGTCAACTCTTAAAATAATTCCTTGTTGACAGTCCTTCAGATTCCAACTCACATCGTCTTGCCCTTTTAATCTCTAAAACTAGGTGCATACAAATCAAACAATATGCCACACCCGAAACTTGTTGCTCAAACTTTTTTTTTTTTGTTTCCCTTTCCATTCCTATATATTTGATTATTGACACGTTTTTCATCAGATTTTTTACATGATTCCTTCACCATTCTCCGTTCACTCGTGTCTTCGTATATTGAAAAACCTCATTCAGAAACTAGCTACAAAAGCTATAGGGCTGAACTGGCTCGGTTAAGTTGAGATTTTTGGATTTTTTTAAAAAAAATTTCCGGGATAATTTGGTTGTGTTCAGTTTTTGATTTATTATATTACTTTTGGGTTATTTTATTTTATTTTTAGGCATTAATTAATAAAATAAAAAAATCATTAAATTTTCAAATAAATAAAAAAACAATTAATCTATATAGCATCTGCATCCCGCCATTGTTCCTCAGTCAAGATTTTAAGAAATTTGTAAAACGTATGAAACAAAAAGGATGTTACCAAATTAAGAAGATTAGCTTCCAGAGTTTTGAAATATTAGTCATTTGGCTTATAACTTTCTTTAAAGAAAAAAAAAGTGTATAAAAGAATAAGAGAAAATTGTGAAAAAAAAAGAATGTTAAAAAGAAATAAAAAAAAAGGATTTATGGCTTTAATTGATAGAGAGATTAAATTTCTTTTATAAATTACTGTAAAATATATATTTTTTGGAATGTATTCACCATCACAAGCCATAACATCACAACATGTAGTGTATTTATATTTATTAATTTTAATGTTATTTTAGTTGAAAAAAAAGAGTAAAAGTATTATAAAGGTTTTATTATTAGGAATTTGATCATATTGTATCCTCTCTACTAAAAAATAACATATTAGTTCATGTACATTAAATTAAGGAATAAGTTGGTCTTTCTGTTAAAAAATTCTTCTATTTTTACGGTTAAAAATTAATTTTTGTACGTTAACAGAAAATGATCAATTTGCTCTTTCATATAACATACAGAAATTAATTTATAAATTTTTTGAGTAAACAAAATAAATTACAATCTAATTTCTAATATAAAGTGTTACTTAAATAATTGAGAATGGGATATCCCATTCACAATTTTAGCAACTACCCGCCTCTCAAACAAAATTAAAAAGAAAAAGTTAATGACATGAAAAAAAATTCACCCTCGCAAATTCAACAACTAAACAATTTTTTAAATAATTTTCTCTCAACTAAATTTTAAATATTTTTATTACTTTAATTCATATCTATTAGTTTCCTTCCCAATGCCCAATTAACTAATGCGATTTAAAGTAATATACTAATTGATATATTTTTACGTATCACCACCAGATTTGTTATTAGTGCCACGTTAGTACAAATTAACAGTGTTAGTATGCAGGTGCCAATCTAAGTGATAGAATACAAGTTCAGTTTCGATTATTTTTTTTATTTTTATTGAAAATTTTAAAATTTTAAATTATTTGCTAACGTGATATATAAGACAAAATAATCTTATGATAATTGATAAGTGCTAAAAGTAACATGTCTTAATCCCATTCTTAATACATTTTTGGGTGATTATTCAATGTTAATGGTGAATTTTATGCTCCTAATCCTTTAAATTCATGTTTTTTATACTTAGGAAAGCATTTGGAAGTGAAAAACGAGCGAAAATTAGAAAACTGAAGTGAATTACAGGAGCCACACGGGCTAACCGTTTCCACACGGTTGTGTGAGCCACACGGGCTGCCACACGGCCATGTGGTAGACCATGTGGACTTCATGATTTGCACTCTAAACCTACGGAAAAACATGATTTTTAGGTTTTTCGGGCATTCTAAGACATATATATGACAAAAATAAGAAGATAGGATAGAATACTCAAGAAAACAACTCGAAAAATACCATTGAAGCCGAATCTGAAGCAGATTCCCATCAAGATTGAAGGTTCGTATTTGATTTCTTAGGAGATTATTATAATTTTCTTTATTTCTTTCAATTATACTGTTTCTTGGATGTTTTTATTTTCAAGCATGAACTAATTTTCTAAATACCTAGGGGAGGTAAACCCTATGATGGATTCTGCCGTTTGATTTTTATTTTACGCAATAAATACTTAGATCTTGTTCTCAATTATGTGTGCTTAATTCTTGGTTTAATATTTCTAGATTATTGATCCATGTTTGATGTGCTTAAATCAGAGAAGGAATAAACCCTATTTAAGAGTAGATCTTGCGTAATTGAGTGGAGTTGCATGCAATCCTAGAAACGGGATTTACTGGATTAGAGTCAAATCTAATAGGGGAGTCAATAGCTCGAGTTAGTGCAATAATATGAGATTTAATTAGAAAGAAATATCAATTAATCAACCTAGAGTCAGCTGCTCTTATTCTCGAAAGAGATATTAGCACAATTTAAATATTTCTACGGATTAAGATACTAAGTAAATAAATTGCATAACTTAGATTAATAGTGATAGATTAAGTCTAGGTAAATTCTTTTCTGGGTATTGTTTGCTTCTTGGTTGTTAATCGTTATTTTCCTGAATTGTTCTTTATTGTGTTCATTAGTTAAATTTATCGATTCAATAATAGAAAGGCAGTAATTACTATTACTTTTAGTCTTCGTGGGAACGATATATGTGCTCACCGTAGCTATACTATTAATTGATAGGTGCACTTGCCTTAGTCTATTTTTTTAGTTGGTTTTGTGGACATCAATAATAATGAAAGGTTAAGAGTCAATTTTCTTTGAATAAAAGAGTAGGAGTAAAATTGAATAAAGTTGTAAAGATCAAGGGTTAAATTTATTATTATCTCTTATACATAATACGCTAAAATAAGCATTTTATGGTACAATTTTAATAAAATGGCTATTTTGCTCATTCGTCTAGCATACATAGACCAATTATTTTAGTAGAATAACTAAAATGCAATTCG
Source organism: Gossypium hirsutum (assembly GCF_007990345.1). NCBI lineage: Eukaryota > Viridiplantae > Streptophyta > Magnoliopsida > Malvales > Malvaceae > Gossypium > Gossypium hirsutum. Next base: position 59,369,567 of record NC_053448.1, on the reverse strand, counting down.
AAGTATAGTATAAAGACTCCTATGATACTTTTACGATTATTTTTCATATTTAAAAATTTAAACTATTCAACAACTATATTATATTTATATTTGTGCAAGTAGTGTCATATAAAACAATTAATATGCTAATCTTAAACTAAAAAAATCAAACAACTAAAAAAAACATCAGCAACAGACAACAATAAACATTATCTCACTAATTTAAGTATTTTACTAAAGTTGAGAATCATACAAACCGTATAAATATATGTGAAATTTCAATATGCTTTTGTAACACCCTTAACCTGTATCCGTCACCGAAATAGGGTTACGGAGCATTACCAAAACTTGCAGAACATTTATCTAACATTTCATATCATAATGTATTCATATCAGAAATTAGTCACATTCAGTCATAATGTTCCTTATGTGAACTGTAACACCTCTAACCTGTATCCGTCGCCGGATTGGGGTTACGAGGCATTATTAAATATAAAGCTTATTTCAAACTTTGGTTAACAAATAAGATAATTTAATTCAAGTATCTAAACTAATCAATCAAACGAAAATAAAATAATAATAATACAAGCACATAATAGCCAATTTGATATCTACCTATAAGGCCGATTATAGGTGCATATAATTTGAATGTAAATCTAGCCGAATGAAGTTTGGTTATTGAGTACATAAATATTATATACCAAATATTGTCTACCAAATAATTTAGCTAATGACATAGCATTTTCAAATTTTCATGTAATTCTTATATTTAACATACTCATGACTTAATTATTCACTTACTATCAAAACATGTTAAATAAGTTAAACACATACTTATCTCAACCAAGATTATTCACCAAACACAAACAAAATAATTATGTTACATATAAAACAAGCTAAACTCAAATTCTTAAACCGACTTCAATATGCGCATATACAAGAAGAAGCTTATACTATAGCCGAGCCTATAATTTACCAAAATCAATTTACACAATATAAGTACATTATATTTACTAATGCTGATTCACATATACATTTCATTTAGCACCAACCAAAATATATAAATATGTTTTCGGTAATTAGTTCATCTTGTAACCAAATCAATCCATCACCTAAATGCATAACAAATATACATATACTAATCATTCAACCGAATTTCTTATGTCCAACTATATGTATATAAGTTATAATTATCACATGTACTTACCTATCCTAAATTTATACCAAATCCGAATTTGCATACATATAATTGCTCATACTTAAATCACTTCCAAAGGTCTATATTTCATTACCATGTAAACTAAGCATTTCATTTCCGATTTTATACATATATACTATCATTTAAAATCAAAGCCCACGAATTAAACATACCATTTGCATATTCATGTTCAAACACAAATCCAATATTTATTTATAAAAATGGACTTTGGAACATAACAATGATAAATTTTATTCTTCTTTGATAAATATTTTCAACAAAATAAAATTTATAATTACATAAATAATTTATTTGATTTTTTATTGAAAGCTGATTTTTGAGAAAAAATAAAGAATGATAGGTCTAATTTTATAATTTTAATAAAGGAAATTCTTAATTTTTAAAAGGTTAGAAACAATGAGGACTTTAATTATGATTTAGGAATGTTGAGCACCTTTAAATAATTTAACAAACATGGATGGGTTTAAAAAAGAATTTACATATCTGCAAAAGCTATAAATCTCTATTTTATCGCCTTAAGTTCATTTTACATACTATTGATTATTCTAATTGAATGAATATTGAAAATTTTCTTCTTTATTCATTTTTAAAATTATTATTTTAATTTGACAAAAAAAAGTTAATTATTCATTTAAATAAATATAATGCTTATTTATAACCTTTAATTTAAGAAAAATAATCGTTTAATAATGATATTATGCGTTAAATAAGATTTGATTTTAATTATTATATTTAAAATTTGGTTTTAATTTTATACTTAAATAATAAGTTTTGTTATTGCTATCTTTACTTACATATTTTTTTATTAATAATAAAATTAATTATTTTAAATTTATTAATAATATATATTTTAAATTATATTATTTTAAAAATTCATGTATTTAATAATTTTATAAAATTAAACTTAATTAATATGATGTTTTTAATTGTTAAAATTATATCAATTTTATAAAACATGTGCATAATTTAAGTATTTTATATATTTAAATTATAAAATATTGATATTGTTTAATTATTGTATTATAATTTAAAATAATATTCCATTTTTAAAATAGCAAAAAATTGAGATAAATAATACAATTGGCACGTATTAATAAATTAAGCCTCCACATCACTTGAGACATAAGATCTTTTAATATATAATATATATGATTTAATTATACTTATTTTTATAAATTTATATATATTTAAAATAATAGGGTAAATTAATAGTCACTAAACTTTGGTGAATTTTTTTTTTGCTACTAAAAATGTTACATTTTGATTACTTAATTCATTAATGGTCGTCACAGTCTTAATGTAAAACTGAAGTGGCACATTAATTCAATGGTTAGTATCTAATTTGATCCTTGTACTATAGCTAAACATTCAATTTGAGACTTTTACAATATTTTTAACAATAATTTTTTAAAAAATATTAAAATATAAAAAATATTAAAATTTTCTGAAAATTCATTATTTATTTTTTAAAATCGTAATTATGTAAAATTCTAAAAATAATATATATTTTTAAAGCTATAATTATGCTGTTCTTGTCTTAGTGCTGGTTTTGCTGGTCTCTCCGTTGATTGGCATTTATACTCCTTTTGCCTAGTAATTATAAACCTTCTATCATTACCCATTAATGGGTTTCTTTTGAATTTTCTAATTGTTGTCGCCATTGCCTTTTTCCAAGAGAGTCCTAAGGAGTTGAACCTGCACATTGACTTGTATGATGAAATATGGGCATTGGTGGAGGCGCTTCAGGAGTCTCTGGAGGAGTCCTCCATACCTATTCTCCTAAAGGTTTTCCATCAACTCCTATCAATGTATGCTAGTCCTTTATGCTTTCAAAAGAACCCAGGTCCTTTTTTTTGCCATGTTCTGCAACTTTTCTCCCTGTTGAGCTTATCAGCAGTGAATAAGGCTGGCAGTTAAAAACAAACTATAAACAATATCATACCAATTTAAGCAATTTTACTAAAATTGTGTACGATACAAATCCTATAAATATATGTGAAATTTCAATATCTTTTAAATTTAAGTTCAATAATGGGGTTATCCATCATGAAGACTTTGCTAATTTGCTTTGCACTAATCAGCATGGTTGTGGTCCAAGTCGATGTTGCTGCATGTAGTGGTGCGATGTACATCCATCCAGGGGTCCTTGATCCTTGCAAAAGGCCTGGCAGACCGCACCTAAGGTGTCATCTGAATCTAAAAAGTGCTCACACACAAACTATTACCTACAACCGTGGTTGCTCGAGACACCATAGATGTCGCCAATGAAGAATGATGATCCGAGAATAAATTGTGAAAAAATGTAATTGAAAGTATCATTTGATAAAGTACTTGTAATTTTTTTCCACATATGATTTCTTCGGTAGTTATGTTTCACAATATATAAAAATAAATATTTAATAAAATATAAAACTATGAAAATGTAATGATCATGTAAGGGTTCTATCATTTAATAAAATGATATTGGAGTTTTTTTTATAAAAAAAATGAATTTGTCTCAACTTATGTATCAAAGAAGAGTTAATATGCAGTTCCTCCTAAACTTCTCCAGAAGAATCTAGTCAGCACATGAAAATTTTTTTCTCCTAGTTTGCACTTGAACATGTATTTTGTCACCCTATTTTGAACCTCCACACTAACATATACACTCTGTGTTGACATGGCACTCGTAGTCAATCTGGTGATGACACGTGGCAACCTTTCAATATGCCATGAGGCGAACATAAATTTGAAAAATTATAAAGAAACTTTAAAAATATATAAATTGATAAAAGAGAACAAACGGTTTTTCACATCAAAAATGACCTTGGACATTTGGATGTCCAGACACATCTAAATCATGGCACACGTTTATTTGGATTTATTCCTAATATGGTTTTATTAACTAGTTAATTTTCATAAAATAAAAGAATAAGTGTAAAATTGAATAAAGGTGTAAAGATTGAGGTTATATTTGTTATTATCCCTTATACCTCAAATTCCAAATTAAGCATTTTTCGGCAGAATTTTAAGAGAGCGACTAATTTAATCGTTCATCTATCGTACTTGGACCGATTTGATCTTCTTTTTAGTATAATAACCAAAATGTAATTTGAGGCATAGTACAAGTCCTGCTATGGTACTTTTGCGATATTTTTTCATATTAAAAAATTAAGACTATTCAATAACTATATTATATTTATTTTTGTGCAAGTGGTTTCATATGAAACAACTAATATACTAATCTTAAACTTAAAAATATCAAACAACTCAAAAAAAAAAACTATAAACAATATCACACCTGTAACGACTCGATAGTCACGGATGTCGAAAAGTGCATTTCTAAGATTCTGTTACCGTAAATCAGACTCGTAAATATTTTTAATAAATATTTACGAAGCTAGTTGTGTGGTTAATTAGGTTTTTGTTAGGTGAATTTGCATGAATTAAGAGAAATTAGGTATGAAGACTAAATTGCATAAAGGGTGAAAGTTAAATTATAGATTAAAGAAAAATTAAAGGGACAAAATAAGAAATTATGCCATTGCTTATAAATGAGGCCACATAAGATAGATATTTATGAAACTTAAAGTTAAAAAATATATATTATAATATTATAATATTTTAATATTATATCTTAATTATTAAGTATATATTATTTTATATATTATAATAAGTAAATATAATAAATAAAAGAAACAGAATAGAAACGAAACAGGGAGAAAAAGAAAGAAAAGAAAAAGGGGAAGAAAGAAAGGAAAAATTAGGGTTTCAAAGTTCAAAGCTTAATTGGTAAGTCAATTTAGTCTATTTTCTTGTAATTTTTATGTTTTTAGAATCCTAATATTAAATACTACTTAACCTATGTTGAAATTTTAGAAAATATTGAATTTTTAAATGTTGTTCATGTTGAATAATTTAAGTATTTGGGATTAAATTGATAGAATTTTAAGTTAGGAATGAAAAAGGGATTGAATTGTAAAATAAATTATAAGTTTTGAGTATTAGGGACTAAATTGTAAAAATTTCAAAATTTAGGGATTTGAGTGAAACTAGAGAGTTGAATTTAGTCTAAAGTGGAAATTGAATGAAAATATGGAATTAATTTTGAAGAAATAAAGTTAGTCTCGGTTTAGGGACTAAATTAAAATTTGACAAAAGTTGAATAAAAATTGAAATATTCAATGTGAAATTGTTTCGTATTGATGAATTTTAATTGTTTTAATTCTGTAGCTAACGTCGTACCGGAACCCTAGACTAAAAAGGAAAAAGATAAAGTCGACGAGAAATAGCTCGAAATTTCCAATTTGTATTTCTATAATCCTAATTTAGTTGTTAATTGTTATAATTCAATTTAATGTATATGGTAAGTGTTGAGGTGAGAATTATTATGTTTTGCAATTGAAATGGATTGATTTAGTATGTGATGAATTTATTAAATTTATATTGATTGAATTGATATATATTGATTATTTGAATTGAATTGAATATTGGTTGTATTTGAAAAGTGAAATTAAACCCTATTAACTGTATCGGGTTGTGTCGGATATAGATGGCATGCCATAGGATTGGAAGAGTTCAGGGGTTTCTTCGACTTCGAGTTGATGAGACACTGGGTGTCAAATTATTACTTCGGATAAATTCGATGAGGTATTGGGTACCAATTTACTTTGGCATGGTCGATGAGACACTGGATGTCAACTTATTGCTTCGAATTATCCAATGAGGCACTAGGTGCCAAACTGGTGTGTTTTGGTTGGATCCGTGTATCCGTCCGAGTCCGTGTCATGTTAATAGGGGTTATTGAATAAAATATTGTTATGATTGATATTGAGTGGTGATTTGAAATTGTAACACCCCTAACCCAAATTCGTCGTCGGAACAGGGTTACGGAGCATTACTAGAGTTCACAAGTTAATTATCAGACATTTCATTTTATGTAGCATTCATATTTGAAACCAATCAAAATTAAAACATTAATGAGCTAACGTTGGCTAATTTAACTTATACATGCCCTTCAATGCATTATTCCCCTAACATGCACAAACTCAACATTCAAGTTATTTCAATAATTTCCATGTATCAATAATATATACCATGATTGATGAGCTCATCAATACCATGATTTTTATTTCCTTGTTATTTTTCCATATTTATCCTGTTGAATTTCTCGAAATTTTGATGGATTTTTAGGGGTACACTTTAGTGTACAAAGCCGGGTCCGTCAATTCATATTCATGTTCGCACATTTCCATTTCAGAGAGCACACTCCCGCGAACCTCATCCTTACAGCGAGATTACCAGTCCAGGCTAAATCCCCTATAATATAAACTCATAGAGTATTGTCGGGATTACCAGTCTAGGCTAAATCCCCTGCAACGACAATTACTCTAATGAGCTTGGATCTGAATTACCAGTCCAGGCTAAATTCAGACCCTAATTCGGATTACCCGTCCGAGCTAAATCTATTTTCCACATATTCTTCGTGAGGGCTATATCAGGATAGGATCACCCGTCCGGGCTAGATCCTTTTTACCGTCAATTCCTTTTTAGAGATCCATCGAATTTTCCTTCTATTCAACCGGGATTTCTTCCCCTTTTTATCAAATATATCAATGTTTACAATGAACATGCAAATCATGTTCACATCAATAACAAACATTTCAGGCATTTAAGAATATAATTCAAGTTACACGAACTTACCAGGCTAAATTGCAGAAATATCAAAATTCAGGGACATTTTGGTAATTTTATATTTTTCTCGAATTTCCACCCAATCTTGATCTAAATTAGTATTTCGTTCAATTTATTAATTTAAACAATAAAACAATTCATTTCATGCAATTTTATCACTTTTTGACATTTTTACAAATTTACCCTTAAAATATTACTTTTATTCAATTCAGTCCCTGAACCTAAAACATGCAAATTAGTCATTTTTAATGAAAATTCATGCTAGTTGAATAATCATATATTTTCCTCCTCCTCTCCATTCCACATCCTTAATGTATATAACATGCTTATATGAAACATTATTTATAATTTCACTATTTACTAATCTATTCATTCAAAGTTGTCCATTTAAGTCATAGTCACAAAATTATTTATATCTTGAGCTAAGTAACTCCGAATTGATATCCATTAATTTTCTCTGAAACTAGACTCACATATATTTTTACTATAAAATTTTCAGAATTTTTGGTTTAGCCAATAAGTACAGTTTATTCTTTAAAATTTCCCCTATTTCACTGTTTGACAGTTCCGAGCCCTCTTCACTAAAAATTAATTATCTCTTTGTACAGAATTCATATGATGTCCCCATTTGTTTCTCTTAAAAATATACCCATTAAGGATTTTAAAAATATAAATTATAAACTATAATTATTTTTGTACAATTTTTAATGATTTTTCCAAGTCAAAACAAGGGAACCTGAATTCATTCTACCCTTGTCTCACAAAATTTATTATATCTCATGATTTACAATTCCATTACTTACACCATTTCTTCTATGAATAATATTTTATTCATACTCAATAATATGGTGATTTTTCAAAGTTAACCTACTGCTGCTGTCTAAAACTGTTTTAGCGCAAAATATTGATTACTAAATTTATAACACCCTTATTCCCTTTCTCTATAATATTTCCCATCACTTTCTCTTATTTTCCTTCACTAATATATTAAGAACATCAGACTTTATTTAAGAAAACTCTACTATAACATCATTTCCATGCTTTTTCAATAATATCAAACTTAAAAATATATTGAAATCTTGATATTCTTATCTTGTGCTATTGATTTTAATCTTTAACTTGATTTTCTCTCTCCTCCAGCTTCTACTTCTTGAATCTAACTTGATATTCTAGCTCCCCATAGTCTCCTTATCAATTTTCTCTCTTGGTGGCTATGGAAATTTCTTTGATTTCTAAGTGAAAATGATGAATTTTGGGTGGGAGGACCAAATTGTAAAGAAAACAAAACTTTCTTTCTTCTCTTCTCTTCTCTTCTAACATGAAATGCATGGAAAAAATGGTGGAATGGATGATTCTTCATCTTCCTTTTCTTATATATACTAAATAAAATACTAATAAAATAATAAAATATCATTTAAAAATCAAATTAAAATATTAATAAACTAATATTTATTTAATATAAAATATCTCCAACATCATCATTATCTTCTAGATTTCTCTCTTTTCTAATTGACCATTTTCTTTATAATCTTTAAAATTCTATCCTTGAGTCATCACTTAATTTGGTAAAATTACGATTTAGTCCCTCAAAAATTTTCACCTTTTCAATTTGGTCCTAATTCATTCACTTTCTTTAGTTTCTAGATTATTCTACCCTTAAAATATTTGCATTATTTTTCCTTCAGCTTTTTCATATATACACTTTAACCCCTCAAATTTTAAGTATTTACTCTTGGATAACAAAACTTTTCTCACTTTTACAATTTAGTCATTTCTTGAATTAATATATAATATATCATAATATACTTCCCAATGTTGACATAACTCAAAATTTCCCCTTTTTGTCACTTTATTTCCTTATTTTTACTATATCAAGGATACTACCTTACTTTATTACTGTAGTAATTTTCAAGGTATTACAGAAATATGGTTAGAGACATATGATTTGTGTATTTATGAATTGAATATGAATGAACAATATTGTTGTTCAAATGATTTGTGTTCATATTGTGGAAAGCTATCTGGGATAGCAAATGATAAAAATTGAATGTGTTATAAATATCTTATTTATGAATTGAATAATTGTATGACTATAGTTATTGTTTGTTATATTATTTTAATTTTAAGCATTCGGATTATAGAAATACCACTGAGTTTAAACTCAGCGTATGGTTTGTTTTCCATGCGCAGGTTAGGTTAAAGTCAGATTGCCGATTCAGCATCCATCAACGATCCCGAACTCAAAATGTGGTGATGTATATTTCTTTTTGTGTCGGCATGTACCTAGGATGTCTTAGGCTTGTCATTTTGGGAAGTGAATGTAAATGATGTTATAATATGATACTGGTTACTTATACACATGATTATATGTGTTAAGTTGAGGTTTAATATGGAATGCTTAAGTTGATGCATAAGTGAGAGTGATATGGGCAAATTTGGGTTGAAATTGGTATGAATTTAGAATTGGCTTAAATGGTGTTTTATTTGATTTTTTTGATAATATATGTGAAGTATCTATGAGGGAACATTGGTTAGGAAACTAGGATGATTGTTTTGACGTGTTTTAAAAGTATTAAATCGTGTTTTAAAGTGATTAAACGATTGGTTTTTGAGTTGCTTGGTGTTCAAGGTTGCAGGGAAGGGTAAACTTAATGTTTAAGGTTCATCTTGAGTCCACACGGGCGTGTGACTGGACCGTGTGAGACACATGGCTAACACATGGGCGTGTGTCCACTACACTTAGGAAAATTTTTGAAATTTTGCGAAAAATTCCTAGAGTACCCGATTTGTTTCTAACACATATTTTGAGCCTCGGGGGCTCATAAAAGGGACAATATGATTAAATTATGATGTGTATGTTAGATGATTATATAATATTCATATTTGGTCTGAAAAATCTTATAATACTCCGTAAACCTGTTCCGGCGATGGATAAGGGTTAGGGGGTGTTACAACACCAATTTAAGCAATTTTACTAAAATTGTGTACAATGCAAATCGTATAAATATATGTAAAATTTTAATATCTTTTAAATTTAAATTCAACAATGGGGTTATCCATCATGAAGACTTTGCTAATTTGCTTTGCACTAATCAGTATGGTTGTGGTCCAAGTCGGTGTTGCTGCACGTAGTGGTATTACAAACATCCATCCAAGGGTTCTTGATCCTTGCAAAAGGCTTGGCGGACTGCACCCGGGGTGTCATCTGAATCCAAAAAGTGCTCCCACACAAGCTAATGCCTACAACTGTGGTTGCTCAAGACACCATAGATATCGCTAATGAGGAATGACGATCCGGGAATAAATTGTGAAAAAATGTAACTGAAAGCATCATTTGATAAAGTAATGATTTCTCCGGTAGTTATGTTTCACAAAATCAAATTAAATATTTACTTAAATATAAAACTATGAAAATGTAATGATCATGTAAGAGTGTTATCATTTAATAAAATGGTTTTGGAGTTTTTTTTATATAAAAAAATGAATTTATCTCAACTTATGTCTCAAAGAAGAGTTAAGATGTAGTTCCCTTAAACTTGTCCAGAAGTATCTAGTTGGTACATAAATTTATTGTTGGTACTAGTTTGGACCTGAACTTATATTTTGTCACTCTATTTTGAACCTTCACACTAACACAAGCACGTTGTGTTGACATGGCACTAATAGCCAATCTGGTGGTGACATGTGGCTACCTTTCAATATGCCATGAGGCGAATATAAATTTAAAAAAATTGGAAAAAAAAAACTTTAGAAATATACAAATTGATAAGAGAAAATAATTTTTTTTTCACATCAAGAATGACCTTGGACATTTGGATGTCCAAACACATCTAAATCTAGGCACACATTTGTCAGGGTTAAAATTAAATGAAAGTGTAAAGATTAGGTGTATATTTGTAATTATCCCTTATACATAAAGTGCCAAATTAAACAGTTTTTGCCAGAATTTTAACGGAGCGGCTAAATCGTTGGTCTAATTATTGTTCGTCTAATGTACATGTAGAATAGGAGGCATAGTACAGGTTGTGCTACGGTACTTTTACAATAATTTTTCATATTTAAAAATTTAAACCATTCTGGTTGTCATTTCAGTAAAGCCAAAATTTTGATTTTTTTCTGATATTGTTGGTAACTTGGTAATCTGATAGTTGGCTATTAGCATAAGACTTCGGTTGTTTTGCTTTAATTAGCTAAAATTATATCTCTGGTTGACATTCATCGGAACATCGATGAGAAGCTCAACACATCCGAATCTGGACATTTGGATGACCCTGGACATCCAGAATGTCCCTTGAAAATAGATAAAATTTTAAATAAAATTAAAATATACAAATTAATAAAAAATATATATATAAAAAGTTTTTACATAAACAACTTAAATAAATTGTTGTCTAGATTCAAATGCATCTAGACATCATTTTATCCAAATTCATAGTTCACTTTCTTTCTAGTTCTTTTATATATTTATAAATTTATTTATTAATAATTTTTTATATATTTCAAAATATTATATGCTTTAAATATATTTAAGCTATTACGCACTCTTTCAATGGTGGTTGCTTTTAGGTAAATCTCCTGACTGTCTCTATACTCCTCCCTCGTTTATCACTGAACTGTCATAATTATATTTAATTTTCTATATTATAAATTTATTTGTTATATTTTATATCTTTTAAAATAATAATAACCTAAAAATGATATTTTATAAAAATAAATATAAACTTTTTAAAAATTATATCAAGAATGAATTTGGACAACTTGTTATCCAGACACATGTAATTCTAGACAACCATTTGTCTATGTTCATTCTTAATGTGAAATATATATATATTTACTAATTTATATATATTTTAAATTTTTGTCCATCATGTTGCAAAGTGAGGCTCTACCACATGTCATCACCGAATTGGCTATTAGTGTCATCTCAGCATAAATTAATGGTATTAGTGCGGAGGTACAAAATTGGGTGACAAAATACAAGTTCAGTTTCGATGGCTTTTTTATTTTTATTTTTTAAAATTTAAATTATTTATTGGTGTGATATATAAGACAAAATAGTGTCATGTTAATAATGGAAGGTTAAGAGTCAATTTTCTTCGAATAAAAGAGTAGCGGTAAAATTGAATAAAGGTGTAAAAAAGATTGAGGCTCATTTTGTTATTATTGCTCATACATAAAACGTCAAATTAAGCATTTTATGACAAATTTTAATGGAGTGATTATTTTTCTACTTCATCTAACATATATGGACCAATTTGGTCCTTAGTGTTTAATTCGTGTTTAATTCGGGTTAATGAATTGATTTGATGAAAATTCATAATTAGCTAATAATATTAGAATTTAACTTTCATCAAACCAATCCTAAAACTCAAATTAAATCACATCTATCACATTGTAATTGACAAATTATACACAAAATTAAACAAATTCACAATCAACACTAAGTTTATTCTATTAACAAAACCATGAAAAATTCAAACCTAATAGTATTAGTAATTAACTTTCATCAAGTTAGCCCTAGAATCTAAATTAAACACTAAAAAAATTAACATAATTACTTTCAAGTACCAAAATATATAATTTTTGACGTGAAAATTATGAAGTGGAATTTAAGAAAGCAATAACAACCAAAATCCTCCAGAGCAGGAGGTTATATCATTCGTTAATTCATAAAGGTACATATAATACGGGAACATCAACATAGGGGGATCTTTAATTTTATTTTATATTATATCGCATTTATATAGCCAACATCTTCACCATATTTATTTTTATTATCATATATGTCTTCATCATATTGCCTTGCTCACGAAGACCTGTATGCCAAATCGAATGGGAAAAAAATCATTAACAATGAAGGTGTGTGAGTATATGATTTGTTTTTATGTTCAAAGTGAAATAAGATCATTACCGTCTTCTTCCCGTAACCATCATCATCGCTGTCGCTGCCACTGTCGCTGTCGCTGCAGCTTTTATTACGTGAAATGCCACCCTTTATTTTCCTTAGCAGACCCTTGACAGGGTGGTCACCTTTGCCAGCGTGGTGGTGTCCACGGCCGCCGTCGTTGTAGTGTGACTCGTTGGAATAGTATACTTCACTGCGGTACTGGCAACTTTCGGTTTCGGTCATTCCGTAGGCCATGTTTCTGCCAGGACCGTATGCTTGGGGCTTCAGGAACCCGTTGCCTTGGCCTGACAGTTTGCCGCCGTGGTGCGGTGGGCTATGCGGCATTCCATGGTTTTTGGGAGGGTAGCCCCCAAAGCCACTACCATACCCAGAGCCATGGTGTTTTCCAGGGCTGTTGTGATGGTTAGAGCCATATGCTTGAGTGTGAGCCATCCCGTTGCTCATGTGGCTACCGTAGCCATTCCCATGACCATGAAATTGGGGTTTCGACATTGCGTTTCCGTTGTGGGTGCCATGAGATTGGCCGTAAGTAGTGTAGGATTCGCTCATTCCATAGGTGGGGCGGCGGATTTGGCTATGGCGTTCTTGTTCGCTGTAAGACATTGCATAGCCATTCTGGTATTTGTTCTCCATTTTAGTGGCCTGGCTTCCCCAACTAGAACCGCCACCATAGTATCCTTGAGCCAAGCCTTTCTCAGTGGTTTTCTGGCATTGCAAAGAAGCCATTGCTGCAATAATCTCTACAACTCCCACAAACTCTCTTAATATGTTTTGGCTTGATGAGTAGCTTTGGTGAACAAAGTATATATAGGCATTGTGCACACTAATAGGAAGTATCTAACAAAAAAAAATCTTAATGTCTCTGATCAAACACAGAATCAAATTCCATATTACAAATATATATATTCTACTTTTGTTGAGTAAAATAATAAGAAATTCAATATCCTTAAATCTTGAGTCTTTTGATGAAAAAATTTGTTGGAAAAAATGTAATTTTTGAAAATTTGGAGGCATATTCTTGATTGATAAAGGTAGAGAGTTGAAATATAAAATTATGGTTTTATATTCTTCTCCATGAGACCTTTACAACGGTGTATTATATGCTCAAAATGGTTGAGTGATGAATGAGAAATTGATGCTCAAAGTAAGCCACTTGTGAATATTTGTTGAGGAAAAGAAAAACTTAGATCTCACATTGGTTAAATATCAAGTATAAGATATGTTTATATATAAGAACACACTTAAAAGGTAATTGAATGGCTAAGCTTAAAATATTGTCTTGTGTACAAAAGGGTGCACGTCTAAACCTATTAGGGTTGGCAAGGGTTCTCTTGTATGACGTGGGTGATGCAAAATATTCGAATTAGTTAGGCCCAATATGATCTTATGAATATTTTAAGCTCAACACGAAATTTATCTCTAAGCGATCTGCCGAAGCTATGAGATGTAAAAATATCTCGGTAGGGGAGCGTTCCGCCTTAGGGGGAAGCACCCGCGTGAGCAGGAGTAGACGAAGCGGAAGCGAGAATGTCGACTTGAGTAACGCAAACATTGGTGAGAATCCAATGCCCCGAAAACCCAAGGGTTCCTTCGCAAGGTTCATCCACGGAGGGTGAGTCAGGGCCTAAGATCAGGCCGAAAGGTGTAGTCGATGGACAACAGGTGAATATTCATGTACTACCCCTTGTAGAATTTTGAGAACACACATAGAAATTCTACAAAATTTTATTTTGCTCTCGAAAATTCTTCTCTTTTTCTCTCCATATTTTCATACGTTTTCGTGATAGACGAAGGCAAGGTCTATTCGTTGATCACTACAGTGGTGCTACTGCTTCGATCATCTTGTTGTTGTATCCTGGGAGACAGTCGACAAATGTTCCTCCAAGTACCATAGAAGCGGCCAAATCTGTCTTAAGGAAACTGTGAAAACGGGCCTCAACATCTAGTAAAACTCGATTCTTTTATTCGTTTTCTGGTTTTCATAATCTTATTAGTTTTTCATATCTAATCATAATCTTATTGGTTTTTCATATCTAATAATTTAAATATAATTATTTATATTTATATTTATATTTATATATTATTCACTAATGTGTTTTATCCAACAAAATTAAGATAGAGTTCAATCTAATTTAATTTTTAATTTAATTAAGAATCAAGGTGATTATCAAATATCAACTAAATTAAAATATTATATATGTACCTTTTTTGTTGATAAGTAGCATCTTTCAAGTTGCATATATAATTAAATTTAACTCAATTTAGTCCCCTTCCGGTGGGCATCCATGCATTTTTGTCTGAAGAAGAATCTCATTGTCAGATAGATGATATGATATTTGATAAAAAGAGAGAAACGACATATACGATTTCATGGAGCCACGTTCAGCTTTTTTATGGTGATCATTTTAATTTGTCCCACTGCCTACGTAAAAATGCTTTAACATTTTCTTTTATTAAGTGCATTTTCTTCTGGTGATAAATTAATATTTGCTTATTTAATGGTTTTATTCCTGTATACCATTTGGCCAAATTTGGATCACTCTTTTGAGAGAAAAAGAATTATTCATGATTGAGTGGAGAATTTTCACTATTTTCCTTTATAGCTGGTATCCTTTCATGAAACTAAAATTTAAAAACAAAATATATGTTTAATTTCCGAAGCACCCCTTTGTGGGAACCAACATACTGCTTAATTGTTTCATGCTATTTGTGCACTAGTGGGATTGGGGGAATTGTGTTAGGTCTGAGTTATTGGCTAGCATAACAATGCCATTCAAATTATTCTAAAACATGCTAATATGGGTTGACTCAATTGAGTACTACTTTGCACTCCCACAAGACTCAATTCTCAGTAATATTACTTTTTTTTTGTATAAAAACGAAAATCAACTCTAAAAATAAATGTGGGGTTAAATCATAGCTATGAGAAAGATAGGGCTGATACTCCATAGCTATGGGCTAAGTTGTAGTTTATTTCTCTCCCTTGACTCTTCATTCTTTTGGGGCCTAAACCCGGTGTTTGGCGGATCCCTACCAATCTTTATCCCACATTTCTTTTTTGTAAATACATATTTTAAGAGGTAATAGGTGGCATATTTGAAACCTAAGTTTACCTTTTATTCAATTTAACCAGTTTTAATATTAAAGAAAAAGATAATATGATTTTCAGAAAAAAATAATGTATTTGGTAATCGATTCAATAAGTTTAAGGTTGCCAACATAATTTTTTAATTTTTAATGTCGCTTGATCAAACAGTTACGGTCTACTCATTTTTATCTTTTAATCACCATAATTGATTTTTTTTAAAAATCCCACAAGATTTACCACCTTATTCATTACCATTATAATAAAAACTTTATTAGATTTTTTTTCAATCTTTGTATTATTAAAAAATAAATTAAAATCAAATTAATTTATTTAATAGTAAAATTACTAATTTGATGCAATCCTTACGGGATGTACCATGTACTTAAGGAGGCACAAAATATGATCAGTCAAAAGAACATCCATAATCTATAATTTTATATGCTGTAAAAATTATTTTTAATAAGTTGACATTAATTATGAATTATAAAATAATAAAACTGAATGAAGCTCGTAAGTTGGGAAAATTACACATAAAAGCCCTATTTTTTAAATTTATCGAATTGGGCTCGATAAATAATTATTTACCGGAATGGGCCCATTTCCCTGAAAGCGCGTCAATGTCAGCGTAATGTCAAGGTACGTGACAGGAAAACGCATCCCTGAGGAGGCGTTTTGCCTGTTTTTGGATTTTAGGGTTTAAGATTTGGGGTTTAGGGTTTGGGGTTTAGGGTTAAAATTAAATAAATAATGGATTAGAGTTTAGTGTAGAGGTGTTCATTGGCTAGGTAGGGCTTGGTTTGGGCCGGGCCCAAAAAATTTTTTGGCCCGCTTCCTAGGCCCGGGGCCAACTCGGCCCAAAATATGGGCCTGAATTTTTGTCTAGGCCCGGCACATGAAAAAATTTCTAAGCCCGAGCCTGGCCCGCCCCGACCCATTTTTTAATAAACACCAAAAAAATATTTAAAAAAAAGAATAAAAAAAGTATTTTAAAAATATTTAAAATTAAAGAATAAAAAATATTTATTTATTATATATTCGAGCCGAGCCGGGCCGGGCCAGGCTTGAGCCAAAAAAGTTGTGCCCGAGGCCCGGCCAATTTTCTAAACGGACCTCGCTTTTTTGCCCAAACCCATATTTCAGGCCTATATTTTTACCCGAACCCTCCCATATTTGTTGCCCGGCCCATGAACACCTCTAGTTTAGGGTTTGTCAATTAAATTATTTAAAAATTTTTCAAAATTGGATTAGTTTTCATGTTTATTATTTTTAAGAAAAAAGCAATTAAATTAGGGTTTAGGGTTACTTGAGTAATTTAATTAAAAAATTTTTAAAAGTTAGATTAGGGTTAGGGTTAGGGTTTTTGTAAGTGTTTTGGTGTTTTAGGTTAAGGGTTTTTAAGGAAAAACAAACAAGTTAGGGTTTAGAGTTTAGGGTTTGTCAATTAAATTATTTAAAAAAATTTCAAAATTGGATAAGTTTTGGTGTTTATTATTTTTTAAGAAAAAATCAATTAAATTAGGGTTTAGGGTTACTTGAGTAATTTAATTTAAAAAATTTAAAAATTAGATTAGGGTTAGGGTTAGGGTTTTTGTTAGGGTTTTGGTGTTTTTAAGTTAAGGGTTTTTAAGGAAAAATCAAACAAGTTAGGGTTTAGAGTTTAGGGTTTGTCAATTAATTTATTTATAAATTTTTTAAAATTGGATTAGTTTTCGTGTTTATTATTTTTTAAGAAAATATGAATTAAATTTGGGTTTTGGTGTTTTTAAGCAGGATGCTTTGTTAGCAGAAGTATTGAAAAAAGTAAAGCATTTCTGAACAAAGTAAAGCAGGATGCTTTAACTTATGCATAAGTTATACTCAAAAAATTTGATCCGAAAACATAATTTTTTTAAAAAGAAAAGACAAATTAAATTAAAAGTAAAGTTTATATGTCATAAAAAATTCTGGACAAAGTAAAGCATTTTTACAAGCATTTCTACAAAAATTCAAAACAAATTTAATTTTTTTTAAAAACAATTAAAAAATAGGGATTTAAGAGAAATTTGAGAGGAAATTGAGAGCAAATTGAGATTTGAGAGAAATTTGGAAGGAAATTGAGAGAATAATAGAGAAAGGATTAATTTGTGAAAAAAATGAAGGGGTGGGGGTTTTTATAGTTTTCTTTTTTACCGTTGGGGGGTTCACCAACGGTCAAAAAATAGCCATTGCACTGTTCACGCGCAGGGAAAACGCGTCCCCAGAGACGCGCTAACGTGGCAGGAAAATGTGTCCACGTCAGCGCGCTTTCTGTCCACGTGGACAAAACGCGCCGTTGAGGACGCGTTTTCTTGTCACGTAATCTGACATCGCGCTGACGTGGATGCGCTTTTTCGGTATGGATCCATTCCGGTAAATAATTATTTACCGGGTCCATTTCGATAAATTTAAAAAAAATGGGGTTTTTTAAATGTAATTTTCCCTCGTAAGTTGTTGTTTTTTTAAGGGGTTGAATTAATTACTCATTTAAAATTGATTTTCAATTAAAAGGAATATACAAGTCAACTCAATTTGTTCAATTATGGTAACAGTTATTTTAAACATATAACTCTTGAAAGCATTTATGATATAAGTAAACTCATAGTATTCAATATCCTAGGGTTGGGCCAAGCAGTATATTCTTTTATCATAAATAATGTTTGGAATAGTGACAAGAAGTTAGAAAAGCAATCCCTTGATCGAATAATTGGGTTCAATTAAATTTTGATGATATTGTTAAGGTAGATTATGGTAAAATTGCTTGAGGGGAGTCTTACAAGATTGGGAAGGTAATAGATGTTTGGATAAGTGTTCAGATTTTTAGGCTGAACTTTGATAAATTTTGGATGATTTGAATATTATGCTGAGTATGAATTTTGAGAATATTCTGATTCAGGCTGATAGTATGGAAGCAACAAAGGCTATTCAAGACTGCATTGATCAAGCAAATATACCAGATGTTAAAATCAACCTTCTGCAACATCTGGTATATTCGCTTGATCAATGCAGAATTCAAGGATAACTTGGGCAAGTCTTGAATAGCCTTTGTTGCTTCTATACTATCAGCCTGAATCAGAATATTCTCAAAATTCATACTCAGCATAATATTCAAATCATCCAAAATTTATCAAAGTTCAGCCTAAAAATCTGAACACTTATCCAAACATCTATTACCTTCCCAATCTTGCAAGACTCCCCTCAAGCAAATATATTAAGGATTGATGTTTGATGTATTGTATCTTTTAGGTAATAATTATAATTATAGATATTACTAATTTGTATTTAGGGGCAAATTTAGAAATTTTTTTGGTGGGTCAGGATTGACTTATAAATTTTTAAGAGGTCAACATATAATTTTAGCATGTATTAATTTATGATTTTACCAATTTTGAATGGGCTAATTTTTTTTTTCATTTTTAGGAGCCAAAGTTAAAATTTACCTTTATTAACTTAAAATTTCTTTATGCATAAAGGGACTAAATTGCATAATTTTCATTTTGGGAAGGGGGCAAGACCCCTGTCTACCGTCATAAATTCTAGTTATATTAATGTTATTTAATTTAAAAATAAGTAATATTTAAATAATACAAAAAATATCATGGTTTCAATACTGATATTAATATATTATAATTTAAATAATATTATTAATAATTTCTTACATGTTATTTATTATATATATTTAAATTATTTTATTTTATTTTATTTTTAATATTCGATTTTTTATGTAATTTTATATTTAGCTTTGTTTTATTTTAATCAATAAATGTAATTAATTCTTATTATATTTGAAAAATATAAATTTAACTTGATAGATGTTAAAATTATATTTTAATAATTATTAATTTTAAAATTAAGTGAAATCTTAATCTTAATATTAATATTATACCTATTCAATATGAAAGAGTGGTCAAGACTCTAGAAGGCTTTGGCTTAACGTTAAACTGGTAGTTGGGGGAGTCTAGAACATACCATTTTGCTTGATTGTTATCGGTTGAACCATTTTTTGTTTTATCTTCCACAAATACGCGGTTACTAGGTGCTTTGACTCACATTACTAAATAAATAATATAAATTATTAAAAATATTATAAAGAAACACAATTAAAAGGGGATTTTTTTAGTTGATTATTGTAAATTTTATAGTATTTATTATAATAAGTTTTTGAAAAAGTTATTTTTCATAATATATTTTTAGGGTATTTCAATAATACGTATTTCACCGTCAAAGTTTTTCATACCCGTTAAAAGGAGGGTAAATTATTTTAGAAAAATTATAGTGCCCTAACACTCATTGGTGTCAAATACTGTTTAAAATACTTTTTTTTATCCAAATTAAGGTATCTACCGCCGATAGCAATAATTAATCCTCTCACCACGAGTCCTCTCTGAAACAATAATTGGCTGACTATTTTAAAAAAAAATGAGAGCATTCCGTGTAATTTTAGAATTATTAATGAGATAATTAACCATCACAAAATTACTTAGTATTATCAATTTGATGTAAGAAAATATTTTATACAATTTTAGTATCTGATAAATAAATAATATTGCATAAATTAAGCCACCATCTTAAACACTCTTTCAGTAAAGTCCTATCAAGCAAATGAATATTTTTCATGTCCAAAATATGAGTGCAGGATGAACCCCAGCACACAAGTTTGACTTTCACTAAACAAAAGCTTTTCAAATTTATTCAAGTTTGACATTGAAGACTCAACCAACAAAATTTTAATTTACAAAGTTGGAAGTTCATTTCTATTTATTGAATTTGCCTGCGCCAGAGGGAACACCGTTTCGAGAAGGACAATATATAATAAGTCCAAACTCATTGTTTCGAAACGACCAAAGTATTATATTAGTTAAATCCCTCAACTTAGTTTAAAATATAATTTTGTTGAGGAAGTTTGGTCTTCCTATTTTTGAAGGGTTGTTTAGAGAGTTGATAGATAGGTATTGTATTTGGAGTAGACTTGATCATGGGTTGAGTTATTTAGTCAAGTTCGAAGGTCCGCTTAAAAGCTAGGATGGTTTTTGGTAAAAATATAGATTTGAGTAAAAATGTGGTCCGAAGGCCCTCCTGAAAAGAGGGAGTGTTTAGACAAAATATATGCCCGAAAAATGAGTTTAAGCAAAAAAATAAGACTTGTTTAAAAAACGGGTCAGGCCTCGGGTAAGTCATTTTTTGCTTGGGCCAGCTCGAATTCATAGAAGGACAAAAAAATCTGTTGTTTTTTTTTTAATGTTATTTTCTTGTTGTTTACTCCCTATTTTGCTACCATTTCACTATTATGTTGCTACTATTTTGTTGTTATTGTTTGGATATTGTATAACACTTATTTTATTGTTAATTTTGTTATTATTTTAAAGGCATTTTGCTTCTTAAGTTGCATCTATCTTTGTGTTATTTAAGTATACATATTTTTTTAAATTTTATTTTCAATTTGTTGGGAAATATTGATTTTAATGTTTTTAGTATTTTTGATGTATTATATATAAAAATTATATATAAAAAACTAATATGGGCAAGTCGGGTCGAACTCGTGTTTTAGCATTTGTATCTGGGTTGAGCATGGAAAAAATTTTAGGCTCATTTTTCGAGCTAAGCCGTGCTCGGGCCTAAACTTTGGTTGGATCCGGCCCATGAACACCTCTAGTTACACCTATTTTAGTGCTATTTTAAGTATAAATATTTTTTCAATTTGCTGAGAAATATTTATTAATTTTAATGTTTTTAGTGTATTTGATGTATTTTATTTTTTAAATTTGTTTTAATATAAAAATAACATTATAAAAAAATTAATATGGGCAGGTCGAGCCGAGCTCAAGTTTTAGCATTTTTTACCTGGGCCGGTTTGGGCAAAATCTTAGACCCGAGCCTAAAAAATAGGCCTAAAATTCTATTGAGGATCGACTCATAATCACCTGTAATTTAGAGTACCTGATTTGGTTTTATCTTCAGGTTTTGTCTTCTGACTTCACATAGAATCTTAAGGGGTTCACGAAGTGGGACCACCTCACCCACCAAAGAAATGTGAACATATGACATTGATGAGATTAAAACCCATCCCTTATACAACTTACCCACTATTGCCATATAAGGGCATGAGTTCGAACCTCGTGGGTAAATTTGTTCCCACCCTGCGAACCTGTTGAGGCTCTTCATAAAGTTGAGAGACAAAATTTAAGAATAAAATCGAGCACAAACACCCAAACACAATACATTCACTGTAAAGGTACCCATCAATTCACGTAAAACCAACATTTCGTCAACAAACATGTTTATCATTAAGGCTGAGTTTTAAATTTAAAGTATTTAAATTATTTACTGGAATATTCAAATTCATTAAAACTCTATTAAAATGTAAGTTAATTCGAATATATCATCTCTGATTAGGTTTGGAAAAGAGATTTTAAATATTAATCAAACAAAATTTGAAGGATCATTATATTTGAGATTCTGACACAGTAATCTTATATTTAAATTTCAAAAATTACTTTCTATTCATAAATTTATATTTTTAATAGTGTTAAGATTTTGAAATATAAGAATAACCTCAATATCACATTTTCTTTTAAGTAAGTAACCTGACATTTTCAACAATTTTACTATAACTAATAACAAAATGCAATACCATTTAATATTATGATCATTATTCATTTTAATTTGCTTAACAATTAAAAGATGTGGTCTTTATTATAATATTAAATATTTTGATGTTATATTTTAGACCTAATCACACAAAATTAAAAGATTAAGGGACTTGAATTGCAAAATAGAAGTGTGTGAAGACCCAAATTCTCATAATTGAATGCTTTTGTAATTTTCTACCATCAAAATTAGGACTTCTGTAAGCATTTAACATGGGGATACTTTTTATATATTAATGAGTGTGGTAGGTGCGCTTCTCTATATTTTTATTCAGTATGATTTAACTTCCCTTTTGTCACAATTTCTTTAATTACTTCAAATAATTAGTATCTTTGTTGTGAGTTTTTCTTGAAAGCACAAATTTTAACTCATGATCGTAAAATATTTTTTAAAACGGTATTCTTAAGAAAGATTATACAAATATTTTAACTAAAATAATTAACAATATTAATTATTTAAATTAACTAATTGCATTGTAAAAATAAAGGAATTTTCAGAAATTAAAATGTAGTGATTAAATCTTAATAATAATTTAATATATGCTAAAATGTTTTTTTGTTTTTTTTATTTTCCATGTTTTAATTTATACGATAATTTTATATAGTTTTGTGACAATAGCTCAACTTTATCTGTAAATTTATTTATTTAAGAATTGAATGACATATATAGCATATATTAATAAATAAGTATTTATATTTTAAAATTTTAAAAAATATAAATTTACCTAAATAAATTTAGATTATTTATTTATAAAAAAAAGTGATGTTGTATATTTCAAACCCAACTGAAGCAACTATATATAATATTCATGTAAACTCAATCTAAAATTCACCAACCTAACTCACGAAAAAAAAAGGAGCGCAAATGTGCTAACGCCACGCAACGTGTTGACTAGACTGAGTCAATCAACGTTTATGCATTACTTGCATGTTCTCGACGATTGATCATTTAAGAAAACCAACGAAAAAGAATTGGAATCCCACCACAATAGAAAAAAGAAACTTAAGACCACGCGAAGAATCTAGCAGCAGGCTTACATAATAAAGCAGATGTGCAAGTGTGACGTGGGTGACATTTTTTAAATAAATTTAAAGAGATATGGTACGAAATAAAAATATTATTTATTTTTAATAAGGTAATATTTTATCAGTAATTTTATCTTAAATTTTAATATTTTTATTTAGATTTAATTTTTTTAGGATGAAAAATGTTGACGTGACATTAAATTATTAAAAAAAGATACAAATAAAGCGTGCCCCTAATAATTGCGTCGTTGTGCCTGGGCTGTGAGGGCTCTCAGCCACATGGATAGTTCAATGTGCTCATTAGCGCCTGACCCCGAGATGTGGATCATCCAAGGCACATTAGCATGGCGTACTTCTCATGTTCGAACCGGGGTTTGAAACAAAACTTCTCCTCAGGAGGATAGATAGGGCGATTCTGGTGAGATCCAATGTAGATCCAACTTTCTATTCACTCGTGGGATCTGGGCGGTCCAGGGAGGACCACCACGGCTCCTCTCTTCTCGATGATCCATATATCCCTTATCAGTGTATGGACAGCTATCTCCTGAGCATAGGTTTAGGTTCGGCCCCAATGGGAAAATAAAATGGAGCACCTAACAACGTATCTTCGCAGACCAAGAACTACGAGATCACCCCTTTCATTCTGGGGTGACGAAGGGATCGTACCATTCGAGCCTTTTTTTCATGCTTTTCCTGAAGGTTCGAAGAAAGTTGCAATCAATAGGATTTTCCTAATCCCCCCTTTTCGAAAGGAAGAACGTGAAATTCTTTTTCCTTTCTGCAGGGACTAAGAGATTGGATCTAGCCGTAAGAAGAATGCTTGGCTGATAAATAATTCACTTCTTGGTTTTCGACCCCCTCAGTCACTACGAATGCCCCCGATCAGTGCAATGGGATGTGTCTATTTATCTATCTCTTGACTCTAAATGGGAGCAGGTTTGAAAAAAATCTTAGAGTGTTTAGGGTTGGGCCAAGAGGGTCTCTTAACGCCCTCTCTTTTTTTTCTTCCCATCGGAGTTATTTCTTATTTCACAAATACTTGCCATGGTAAGGATGAAGGGGGGAACAAGCACACTTGGAGAGCGTAATTGATAACACTCTAGAATAACGTATTTTTATGTATTAATTATGTATTTATTCTGAGTATGATCTTGCTAATTTGAGCTATTTATGATCTTTTATCTCATAGGGACTAAATTTGAGGCAAAAGCAAAATTAAGGGCCAAAAGTGTGAATTTAGAGATAAAATGGGCCAATGTGCGACACAAAGAAACGTTGGTGCCAAAAGTGCAAGCATGGAGGACACAAGGGTTGAAATGCAAAAAGAAGAGATTTTATTCTACCAAACTCTGTTTTAATTATATTAGGATAATTAATATTAAGATAATTATTAATGATTATCTAATTTTAGGATTTTATTTTATTTATCTTCAATTAAATGTATTTATCTTTTGGGAGTTTAAGTAGGATTAGACTATTTCCCCTAGCACTATAAATAGGGGGTGAAGTAACTTAAAAGGGATTCATCTTTTTTTTGCTGTAAACACTCTCTCCCCAAAAGTCTAAGATTTTGTTCTTCTCATATTTCCTTTCAATAAAATCTCTATTTTTATTATATTTATTTTCTTTTCCACCACAACCATGAGTCACTAAACCCATCTAGCCGAAAGTTGTTTATATTCCCCAAAAAGGGTTCTTGAAGCTTAGAGTTCGTACTTAGCCTCCTTGCTAAGTATTCATCGTTTCTCCACACTACGGGGTTGACGCTTCTGTCCATGTCCCTTAAGAAGTAAGCTTTTCAACGTATGCAAAGGTGGCTGTTTTGTATGTTTGGGAAGGTTGCACAGTCGGTTCGTTAGCTTACTGCGTTAGAGGTTGATGAGCCCAAGAGACAAAATGGCGTGGGATTCGCCATTGAAAAGCGCTGATCTAGCATAAGACGATCCCACAGAAGCGATTGTTGGCTAGAGTTATGTTCCACTAAATTGTAAGTTTAAATCCTTAGAGCTGGTGGTTGTAGGCGTTCTCTTCTACTATAATTGGCTTATTCGGTTTGGGAATGATCATTTAAAAGTCGAGGATTGAACCCAAGGCGGAACGAGACAACTGGAGGTTGGAATCTCCCATAAGAATTTCCTTTCTCTCAACTCTATTTTTAATTTCTTGAATTTTTTATTCAATATTCTTAATTCTATTTTTTTATTTTTCGTTTCCAGATCTAAACGTTTAATTCTATTTTTTTTATTTTTTTTCAGGAATGCAGGTTTTCTTGGGCAAGATTATGCCTTGGATTTCACGGAACAAGATATTGTGAAATCCAGTCCTTGAGGATTTGACCTTACTTCCCTTTTACTATTCTTTTTCATTATTTATCATGGATAGAATATTTTTGGTGCTTTCAACAACTGCATCAGCAATACAACAGAGAGTTGTATGCTATGTTCGGGAAGGATGAATCGCTCCCGAAAAGGAATCTATTGATTCTCACCCAATTGGTTGGACCTTATGTGCAATGATTTACTTCACAAGCGAGGTCTCTGTTTCAAGTCCAGGATGTCCCAATTGCGCCAAGGAAAAGAATAGAAGAAGCATCTGACTCCTTCATGCATGCTCCACTTGTCTCGGGGGATATAACTCAGTTGGTAGAGCTCCGCTTTTGCAATTGGGTTGTTGTGATTACAGGTTGGGTGTCTAATTGTCCAGGTGGTAATGATAGTATCTTGTACTTGAATCGGTGGCTCACTTTTTCTAAGTAATGGGGAAGAGGACCGAAACATGCCTCTGAAAGACTCTACTGGGACAAAGATGGGCTGTCAAGAACGTAGAAGAGATAGGATGGGCGGTTGGTAATAGTAAGATTTTTTTTAATTTGTTTTTTTTTTTACATTTGTACGTTTTTTCATGTCTATCATTTTAATGTTCCAGTAGAGTCTTTCAGAGGCATGTTTCGGTCAAAATCAAAGGAGTTGAAAACAATTATACCAATTTTGATTTTAATGTGAAAGAATATTTTTAAAAGTTGGTATAAATTTTTTTTAAAATAAATTTAAATGAATTCTTCGTAACTTTTAATTACTTCAACTCCCACTGCCTTATCTTCCTTTGTTTAAATTAAAATTGAATTACCCTTTATTTTTTGTTAATTGATAACTAAGAAATTCAACTTCTTTTATGGTTGTTAGCTTACATTGGAACTTTTTTGCTTAATATTTCCGGGTTTTTGTTTCATTTATAAAAGAAGTCGGGTGTGATGCATTTTTATTGGTTTAGTTCATGTTGTTGATTTTGTATCGGTGTCGATGACGGATGGGAGTGATAGAGGAGTTGAGTTCTAACAGTTCTTTCTCGAAAAAACTTAAAAATAAAGAGAAATCCAGAAATATCTAATTATGTCGTAATGTCTTTTAGATGTTTAGATTCACCTCTTGAAGATCCGAATAGTGGGGATATGCGAGAGGTAGAGGAGAATAAAAATTTCGAGAACAAATGGTGGCATATTGAATTTTTAGATTTCGAAACTTTGCTTGGATTTCCATGAATTTTTAGTTGTTTTGGGAGAAATCTAAACTGAGAAAGAAAAAGGAGATAGGACGGGCTTCATTTTAAAGAGAGAAGCAAGGCCACCGAATGGCATAGAGGCTGTAACAGTAGGAGCGAGGACGATGGAAGAAAGAGGAGGAGAGTGGTAGGCCATGTGCCAATTTTTAGACATATTTTAACATCATCATCCCACAATACAAAAATCAAAATGAATAAATTGAAAATACATATTTTTAATTTGTTCATCTTAATATTTATAGTAAAGGGTAAATTTGGTCATGACAGTAGTATTAAGTTAAAGGTTAATATTTGATAAATTATTAGCGCAAAATTTTAATTTTACAAGGAGGATGCTTATTTTTATCATATTTTATTTATTATATTACATTTTAATCCACATGTGTTATCATTTAAGCTTTGTGCGTTTAAAATCTATGGTTTATGTGTCTCAAATAATTTTTTAACATCCCTTCAATTAAAAAAAATTATTTTAGTTTTTCATTTAATTTTTTGTCCTTTTTAGTCTTCAAATTTACGTTTTTTAAAATGAGTGAAAATTTAATTATTTTTTAAAAATTAAATTAAAAAAAACAATTTTTAAAAACTTTTAAATCATTAAAACTATTAAAGAAATTATAAAAAAATTAATTAAATGTTGATGTGTCATCTATGTGGCAATTCATATGTATGCCACATCAACAAAGTTAATCAATGCTAATTTTTTTCATCTATTTTAGGGTGATTTGACAAAAATTTATCAGTGCTAAAATAACATTTTAATAAAGTTAGAGGCAATTTGAAATATGGTGAATGTATCTAGTAACTTCCTATGAATAGATAGATTTAGTTCATATGCTATTAAAAAAATTAGATAGGGTAAAATTTCAACAAAGTAAACATTTATCATGTGAAAATATCATTTACTCCTTTTATGATTTTGCAAAAGAAATATTTGTAAATGTAAAAACTTTCATGGCATATTTTAAATAATAAATATTAACTTTATTTCAATTTCACAATTGGTACAATAAGAAACTAATTAGATTTGGTGTCTATAACTATGTAGGTGAGTTGAACATCTTAAATCATGCATAGACTATTTGTGGTGATTCATTATAGGACCCAAAATACACTCTACATTAATATAATAAAACTTGAAAAATACTTTTAACCCAACCCACCTAAGGTGTATGTTTTCCCCACATGATAAAAAGCGTAAGGGCAGAGCAATGACACGGAATATGGTTTGAAATTTCTCTGGTCCAACTCCTTTATTGAGCTTCAAAGCTGACTTTCTTCATACCCTTTCTCTAT
The DNA here is from genome assembly GCF_007990345.1 of Gossypium hirsutum. Lineage (NCBI taxonomy): Eukaryota > Viridiplantae > Streptophyta > Magnoliopsida > Malvales > Malvaceae > Gossypium > Gossypium hirsutum. The sequence goes on along the minus strand of NC_053448.1, from coordinate 59,341,158 downwards.
TCTTAGGCTTAATCATTCGCAACATAAAAGGACAAATAAGGGACAAGCAACATTGGGTCCAGTTTTGAAGGAAGAATTGGTCAGAGTTTGGAGTCTGGACCTCCCTTTTTCCAGTGTTCCTAAACTATACATGACCAAAGACTCACCCCTTTTGGTCTTTGCTGAATAACTCGTTTTCTTTTCAGTCAAACTTTCCAACTTTCTACAATTTCACAATACTTTTAACCCCCCCCCCAACCCCCTTTTTTCAAGCTTAATTAAAACCCTCCTTTATAAGACCCCAAGTTTTCAATTTCTTCTTCAAAAAACCACAAACCTTTCGCTCTCCTACTCTTTTCCTTTGGTTAAGTTGAGCAAAAAGAAACAAGTTTTGGGGTTACATAATCAACTTTTTGTTCAGGCCAAGTTCCATGGTTGTTTCTTCTTGCTCTTCACCAGTCAGATTATTTCAGTCCCTTTGGCTGCTTTTGTTTGTGTTCCTTAAGGGAAAGCTTTTGCTTCTTGGTAACCAAATTTACCCGGTTTAGAAGTATTATGAATTAGTACTTCCACGTGTCAAACAAAGATATCCCTCTGCATTTTCCTGCAATATACCTTGCTGTTGGAACTGTAAAATAGAAGAATAAAATAAGGAAAAAATGGAGCATAGAGGGAACCGGGAGCAGGGGACATTGATCAGTGAGTTGATTCAAGGGATGGAGTTAGCGAAACAGCTAAGGGTGCATTTGGATACAGCATCTTCTGCTGAATCAATGGACTTGTTAGTACAGAAGATTCTGTCTTCCTATGAGAAAGCTCTTCTGATTTTGCAATTCAGTAGGCCTATGTCTATGGGACAGCCACAACAGAATGTGGGTGCAACATCCGGTGTGCCAGAGTCTCCTCTATCCATCAATGGCAGCCCTCGGAGTGATGATTTAGATAAGGATAACCAGGATACTAGAGATGTCTCAAAGAAGAGGTGAATTTTGTAAGCTGAAAGTTATATAATTCATGTATGTTATTGCAAATTTATGAAGTTGATCAGATGCTAATGATTCCTTCTTTTTCGGGATCGGGTTTTTGCAGAAAGATGTTGCCGAGATGGACGGATCATGTGAGAGTAACTTCCGAAAATCTGCTGGAAGGAACTCATGATGATGGCTACAGTTGGAGAAAATATGGGCAAAAAGACATCCTGGGAGCCAAATATCCTAGGTGACAAGTCTTTTTCATTTCCTAATCATTAGCTAAACATTATCTTCACTTTCTAGTTAGTAAAAATCGTAATGAGAGATTATATACTGTTGCAGAAGCTATTATCGATGCACGTACCGGCACACGCAGGACTGCTGGGCCACAAAGCAAGTCCAGAAATCAGATGAAGATCCCACCATCTTTGAGATCACTTACAGGGGAACTCACACATGTGTCCATGGAAACCAGCCCGTTCCACCGCCAGCATCACCAGAAAAACAAGAATATAAATTGACCAACCTTAATACTAACAATAACCAACAACTGCAATCACAAGGTATCCTCTCAAATCTTCGAAAAGGCCTAACGGTCAATACCGAGATGGCAACTTCTTTCTCATTTCCTTCGACATCATTCGGGTGGCTTAAGACCGAAAACCATAGTTTTTCACCTTCAGGAGTACTTGATAACAACAATATCTTAAACAGCTTTTCTTCCCCTTTCACGTCTCCTGCTACGCCTGAATTAAACTACTTTTCAGCTTCACAACCTCAGATGAACAGCTTCGGAGGGATGCTTAGCACACAAAACTCTGAACCTGATCTCAAGGAGTTGATTTCAGCCAACACTTCAGCCACCAACTCTCCAATTATAGACTTGGATTTCTCACTCGATCAACTTGAGTTAGATCCAAATTTCCAATTCGATGCCCAAGGATTTTTCTCCTCCTAATTCTTTTTTTCAGAATTGAAATAAAAAGAGAAAGGTAGATGTAGAACTCGGGTTCCACTGATCAGATTAGCTGATAGCATCTGCTCATTCTAGCTTTGTTTTTTAGCCAAAGTGCAATTTGTGCAATGGATAAGTCTCTTCCAATTTATTGTTGTTTGTAAGGCATCTCCAGTGATAAAAAGTTTTGGCATTTGTTCTAATCACAGTTGCAATAATATTTGTGTGCAGATTTTACCTAAAAGGTAATATTGGTTTATGTAAACCTTCTTGCAAAAACATAAATAATGTAAATGTAATTCAACACTTACTGCAACTTCATTTGCAAGTTCCATTTTTTACCTTTGCTGTCTTAACCACAAGGATAGAATCACAAGTTGGCATCCATAAGCAACAGTAAATAATTGCTAACAACTTACCATAAATTCCAGCTGGGACTCTTGGTGGTAGACGCGAAGCCAGCCAAAGATAGACATGGAGGAAAATTAGCAGAATTGAAACAAAGGCAACAATAGCAAAATCAAATTGCAAAAGAAAAGCATCCAAAAGTAATAAAACTTGTACAACACTAAATTGAATGAAGACAAATCTGGTTTGTTCTATAACCCTATGCCAATCTCATTTCTTTTCTGTTTGCTTTGGGCAGGATTGTGTAGCTCATTTCTACTTGCAGCTAAATAGATATGTGAAATGTGACAACAACGATCAGTGATGATACAACAATGAGGTGCTCCATTGTCACAACTCGCAATATGCATATTTGCACTAAGCTATGGAAGCCATTAATTCAGTCTTAAAAAAAAGTGTAGCATATGATTATCCAAAAAAAAAAGGTAGCACAGAATATGAGAATAACAGCAACTAACTTCCAATATCTAACATATCAAATACACAATTCGATAAAACAAAGAAGGGGGGATAATATATGCTAAAATAATGGTGCATCCCAACATAGGTGCATTTATCAACAAATCTCAGCTTGATTTACTTGGGTTTGGTTGGTGATTATGCAAGAAAGAAGAAGAACCCAGAAATGTTAGAGGGACAGGATATTTGGGTAGGTTAGAGTTAGAGGAGGCTGTACACAAGGGAGATTTATCGAGGATTCAGTTTCAGTGCTGCCTCCTCCTTTGGGAGCTTGGATCTCCCTTCTGGTTGATAAATAATATTATACTAATAGTTTGGATTATCTTTTGGATTTCGGATTTGGGCTTTAGTGCTACAATTCAGTTATGATGTGTTATGAACTGGGCTGATTGCAGTGGGCCTCGCCCTTATATAATCCCAAAGAAATGAAGAATCCATATATATGTTTAAATTGGACGGTCCGTTGTAGGATTTTTCGTTGAAGATGGTGCAGACAAAAGAAAAGAAAAAAAACATTATAGAATACTTAAATGTTGAGATTTATATTTTATAGAATATGATTAAATTGGTACAATATATAAATATTAAGGGTTAAAGTTGTTATTATGTCAATTTTAAAAACTAACACCATTAGCTGGTTGATGACCAAAAAAGATAATTAAATAATTAAATAGTCATTTATAACTTTTCATAATTAAATGATAAAAAAATTACTAATAATTAAGTGACTACTAATTAATTTCCCCTTAATTTCGATGCTTTGCGGTGCAAGATTCTTCAAAAGTCACCCAAATTTGGCCTTTCATAATGTACAAAAGCGCATTTAAGCACACTAAAATTCATGTTTCTCTAATTATTGTAATAACAACATTTGGTAACTTATTTTTCTTCTTTCATCCTTGTCTTCTTCTTTTTTTGCTCAATTTTTTTTGTGTAATTATATCTAATTTATGGTTCATATTTGAAGTTAATGATTATTTCTAAATTTTGAATTTACATCTTCCTTTAAAGATGCAATATATGTTATCAATGCACTCAACGCTAATTAATTATATCTTCAATTTTATCATATACTTCGTTTAGTTTTTAATAATTTTTAAAATATATATTTATTGTATAATTTTTTTTCGCCGAGATGGTAGGAATGTGGTAGTCCAATAAACATTAATACAGTTTTTTATTATTCCTGTGTCCGTGACAAAATCTAATAAGTGATGGCTGCACCATATACGTATAAAACAACAAAACATCAGTAACAGAGGGAGCCCACAGCTGCAAGTCGCCTTCCACATTTTACACTATCATCCAATATTTTTCCCATGTCCTCCTTGTACTCAAACCCCATCTTCACCAGTTTGCTGCTGTCCCATGCGATACCTTCCTTTTCTTCCCCCATCAACCTGTCCGTTCATTAAAACCAATTTCATATATGCATTTTCCTAATGAATTTTATATTTGTTCACCAGACCCTTGTATTATACTGTCAAGTGTCAACGCTTAATAGTATAGAGATTACTGTATATTTATTACTTACCCTTCTGGTATCTGGTATTTTGGATAATTTTCTCGAAAATGGGTTGCGATTTGTCTGATGGTTGGATTAGCTGCGGCACAGATGAATCTGCCGGCCATGGTGGGTTTCTCCATGCAGAAGATATGGGCATCGCAAACGTCATCGATGTGAACTATAGGAACCGATCCCAGAAGCTGTTCCATGTATTGTAAGGCCACCAAAGTAGATGAGTTCCCAGTAAGCGGGGAAAACATGACGGCGACGCTTAAAGGCACGAATGAAAGCAGAGTCTCTCCTCCAACAAGCCCACAAGGAAGAGTCACAACTTCGAGCTTGTCGCCATTAACATTCGCTTCACCGTTATAGCTCAATGCCACTTTTTCCGCTAAGGTTTTCGATATAGTATACGTCTATAACCAAAAATTAATTAAAAGGAAAAGAAAGTCGATCAGAATTAATTCAAAGATAAAAGTTCTAAATTAGTAAAATATAAAATTAGTGACCCGCATATATTGAAGGCCATGGATTGATGCAACATCAACATTAGTCCAATACGATTCATCCACGCAAGATTTGACGTTGAATCCATCTTTCATTAATGGCGATACTGCCATAACCGAAGCCGTGTAGATAAGTCGTTTAACGCTTGGCGATTTGAGGCAGGACTCGGCGATGCTCCTCACACCTGAAACCGTTGCTTCAATGATTTCCTGCATATGTAAATCAACAAATCCATGATTATCTGTCGGCAGCTAAGCTAACTTGAAAAAAAGAAAGACTAAGAGAGACTAGTTATTAACCTGTGAGCTTTGAGTGTCGGCCGTTTGCTTTGCAGTAGCCACATGAAACACATATTCACACCCCTGAACTGCATGTTTGAACTCGTCGGGATTGTAGATATCAGCTTGGAATAAAACCAGTTTGGTGTGTGCGCCAGGCAGGGACTTCAAAAACCCAACTTTCGATTTATCATCTGCAGTTCAAATTATCATCAGAAATTTCATCAACTGTAAGAAGAAGCACATATATATACGCAGAGAGAACCTAAGTTTCGTAGGGTTGCATGGACAGTGTAGCCTTTATGGAGGAGCTTCTTAACAAGCCAAGAACCTAAATATCCAGAACCTCCAGTAACGCAGCAGACCTTGCTTGTTGCTTGCTTCTCCATGGCTGAGACCTGTGCTATAATTATAGAAGACGTGCAAAGGTGTTTAGATATATAAAGAGCGGCCTAGGCGATAGGCATCACCAAATTCACTTGCTTTGAAATAATCATTTGTCCCCGCCGGCTGTCGATGTGAAATAGTCAACTAAAATCAATATATTACAAATAAAAGCCCACACTCTCTTCGACCGGCCGAATAAATACCATCGGAATCTTCAATTATGACTTTTTTTTCCTAATATATATTAAATTTGGCATAAAAAATTCCACTTTGTTGGACTTTGATGAGTTTTTGCATGACATTTAGCGGCACATATATATTTGTCACGTGTCCCCTTTTTTAGCTATGTTGTGTCAAATTTTTTAGTACCTTTTATACGAAGAACTTATAAATATTTATCTAATTTTGTCTTCAAAGTCGTTATCAATCCTAAATCAACTTGCAAATCAATCCCTTTAAAATATTATTCTAGAAACTAAGAAAATGAAAAAAAAAACAATATTATAATACTACTAATCATTAAATCTATATAATTATTTTTTAAAAATTATAAATATAATTTAAATATTACTAAATTAATTTTTAAATGATTTCATAACTTTCATTCATTCATTTTTTATTACCCTTATCAAATAAATAATTCTTACAAATTTTTATATATAGATGAAAAATAAAAATAAATGTTAAATTTAATGAATCTTCATAATATCACCCCAATATGCTATACTTATATAACTAAAAGTAAGATACTTCATTAATTCAATTCTTAAAAATATTATAATTTTTAAAATTATTTTTTGAAATTTAAAATTTCAAGTTTAACGATAACTTTAAATATATAAAATGGATACTCAGTTTGAATATCTCAACAAGTAATTCGAATTTTAGTACCGAATATAAATATTTAAAATGTTTGAATTAAAATAAAAATAAATTTGAGTAATCATTCTTCGATTTATATTCATATCAATTATAAATCAATATTGGATAATAAATCAAATACTCGAATATAAAATATAAAATATATAAATCCTCAAAATAATAGTGTCAAATATTTAACTTTTTATTATACATTTAATGACTATATGTATTTATATAAATAAAAGCATATATTGTCTAGGATTATTGTCTTAGGTTTAAATTGTTTGAATATCAAGGTTATGGTCTTTTTTCTGTGGATAAATTTGAGATTTAATCACTATTTTTAATTTGATACATCAATACCCCTAACTCGAATCCGTCACCAAAACAGAGTTACGAAGTATTACCGGACTTTACAAATTAAATACGGTCATTTCTCAACTTTTCAAAATTTTTCTTAGAAGTAGGGGACACATGCCCGTGTCTCTGCTCGTGTGAATGGAAATAGGCCATTATTAGACAAAATACCTATACATGCCACTATATCCAAAATCCAATCATTCGAACATACCGATATAACGAATGAATAGTGTGATATATCTCTAACAAGTTTCCAACCAAATCGAGCTTTTGATAATCTATAGGATAAATAAAAACAAATATGTAAGCAATGAATGCTTAGTAGAATTTTAAATAACTCTAATACTTCATAATTTCTTTTCTCAAATATAATATGATCAATAAACACACTTCCTTCAGATCGATATCAATAATAATCTATAATTCATTCAATTCAAACACATAAGTCTCTTACCATTTCTTATTGAATCAAAGAACGGCTTATGGATATGAGTATATCGCTCTTTTTGTGCCATAGTCCAACTATGGTCTTATCCAAAAATTCATCATTTGTCACAGAACAATTGTACTCAATCCCGCGTTCAATCTAAACTGAGTATTAAATTCGATAATATATTTCCAGTAACAATTCAATTTGGCTTTCATTAGTTAATATCATATACTATCACATTGAGTCATTATTTATCTCATGAATATTTAGTTCATGTTTTCATTTCACATTTTCATATTCAATTCACATTTTCAAATTATATTCCACAATCATGTTTCTTTCAATAGCTTAACTGTTTCATTTTGTTCGATTTAACTTTTCATTTAATTACCTTATTAACAAACTCGGGCTTTGGCGGATACGTGGATACCAACCAAACACACCAGTACGGCACATTGTACCTTAACAGTACACAATACCTAAACAGTAATCAGTAACGGTAGTAGTAACAGTAACAGTAATAGTATTCAACGCACAAAGTGTCGAATCTATAACAGTACGGTAACAGTATTTGGCACACAAAGTGTCGAATCGATAATAGTAACGGTAACAGTATTCGATACACAAAGTGTCGAATCGGTAACAGTAACAATAATAGTATTCGACAAACAAAGTGCCGAATCAGTAACAGTATTCGACACACAAAGTGCCAAATCGGTAACAGTAACAGTAGTCGGCATATAAGTGCCTGATCAGTAAGCCGGCAAAAACTCGTACTCTCCCATATCCTATGGCATGCCAACTATATCCGACTAGCCCGACTAGTTAATAGAGTATTTAATTCACTTTTTAGTACAATTTCCATCTTAGTTCAATGTCAATTAAAATTTCTTATTTCAATCAGTTTCACAGTATTGCAGTAATTCATTACTTCAGTAATTTCACAGTTCAATGCAGTATACATAACAATATTCAGTAACTTCACAATTCAACTCAGTACTCAAAACAATATTCAGTATTCCATAATTCAGTTCAGTATCAGTCTCAATTTCAATACCCAATCATAAATTTATTATTTTAATAAACACTTACCTTAAAATAATTACCACACATAATTAGTAAATTAAACACATGATAATGATAAAGTTTGAATTATAGTGATACAAACACATATTTCTTATTCAATTCAGTTTTCTAAATTCAGTTCAATACTAACACATATACATATATATTATTCATCACCAAATAACATTCACTTTAATCAATATTTTATACAATATAGTTCATACGAACTTACCAGGTTAATTTGCAGAAATACCAAGATACAGGGGCATTTTGAAAATTTTCTATTTCCCTCGATTTTCTGCCCGATCTTGATCTAAATTAAAATTTCATTCAATTTATTAACTTAAATAATAAAACAATTCATTTCATGCAATTTGGTCATTTTTGACATTTTTACAAAATTATCCTAAAAATTTACTTTTATTCAATTCAGTCCGTAAACCTATAACATGTAAATTAGCTATTTTAAAATAAACTCATATTAGCTGAATATTCACATATAATTTTCCTTCTCCTCTCCATTCTACATCCTTAATGTGTATAACACATTTAAACAACATTATCCATACTATCACTATTTTAATGTATGTAAAATCAAGCTATCTGTCTGAGTCAGAGTCACTAATTTATTTATATCTCGAGCTACAGAGCTCCAAATTAAGATCCGTTAATTTTACATGAAGATAGACTCATATGTCTTCTTACCATAAAATTTTCAAAATTTTTGGTTTAGCCAATAAGTACAGTTTATTCTTTAAAGTTTTCTCTATTTCACTGTTCGATGGTTCCGACCTCTCTTCACTAAAAATTAATTATCTCATTGTACAGAATTTGAATGATGTCCTCATTTATTTATCTTAAAAATAGACTCATTAAGGATTTTAAACATATAAATTATAACCAATAATTATTTTTGTACAATTTTTAATGATTTTTTCGAGTCAGATTAGGGAATTCTTAATCATTCTGACCATGTTTCACCCAAATTTAAATATCTCATAATATAAAATTCTTTTGTATACACTGTTTCTTTTATGTGAAAATAGACTAATTCAGATTTAATTTCATATATTATTCAGCCTCTAATTCAATTTCCACCCTTTTTTGTGATTTTTCAAGGTCATACAATTGTTGTTTAAACTGTTTTGTTGTTGAATGTACTATTTCATAATTTTTCACTTTTTCTCACTTTTCTTTTTATCGATCAAGATCAATTTCTCATCTTTTTTTATTTATAACAACATATTTAACTTATTTAACACTCACATTATTCAATTTAGTTCAAAAATACTCTTTGGAAAAATTATATTTCTGCCCCTTAACTTTTCATTAATTCGTATTTCGTCCCTAGGCTCGAAAAATGAAATTCATGCAATTCAATCCCCTTTTCAAGCCTAAACGAAATTCATATATATCTATAACAGTCCATAGATTTCTCAAAAAATCATAATTTTCCTTTGAATTTCACAAATTTGCCATTTAGTCCCTAAATCTCAATTTCACCCAAAATCACTTTGTAAAAGTTGTTTATTTACTAACAACCTTTCATTTTCTACCATAAATTTTAAATTTTCAGCATGTTCATCAATGGCACAATTTCCATACCTTGATAACTTTTCAAATAAATCCTCTAAATAGAGAGAACATGTTATCTCAATCTCAAAAATATAAAAATTATTAAAAACGGGACATGATTACTTATCAATTTATGCCAAGAAAGTCTTTTTTCTCTCTCCTAAGGTTTCCATGTAAATTTTGGGGAAGAAGATGATAGAAAAAGATGATATACTCATGTAATTAATTATCATCTTTTAATTTCCCCAAATTCCAATTTAGTCCCTTTCTTTTTCTCAAATTCCATGGATGATTCATCCATAAAAATCTACCATCTTTTGATTGATAGTCTATTTACCATATAAGGACCTCTAGTTTTGAATTTCATAGCTATTTAACCCTTCTAGCTTCTAGAATTCAATTTCTACATTTTATACAAATAGGTTCTTTCATTAATTAATCACTAAATCGATAAAATTTTCATATCAGTATTTTCATGCAACATTCCTATCATAATGCAACCCATGTCAAAATTTTAAAATAATTTTTTCCTCGTAGAATATGTGGTCTCGAAACCACTGTTCCGACTAAACCTAAAATCGGGCTGTTACAGACATAATTTAGTATTTCTACGTTTATAATATCATAGGTTAATACAAATAATTAACACACTTAACTATTCTGGTTAAAACACTTATGTGAATTTTTTCTTAAAATCACAAATTCTAACTTATCATGTTGAAAATATATACTTTTTGTGTTAGAATGGTATTTTAAGTGAAATTCACTTTTAACCTTCTTACTGAAATAGTTATTGACATTAATTATTTGAACTAATAAATAAAATTATAAAAATAATATAATTAAATTATGTCAAATTAAAGAGTAAAGCATAAATCCCAAATTTAAATATAGTAGAGGCACAAAATTAAAAATCGATCATCACCATATTTTTTTGAATCTTGATCAGACCTAGGGTGTTTTCTCTTTTCATCTTTTTCTCACTTGTTTCTTTCTTGTCTTTTGACTTGTCTTTTTTTTTTTCAAGTTCTATTTTTGGGCATTTCTTATTTTTTGAATCTTTTTCTCACTTGGTTCAGGTGTATGGAGATATCGGTGGTTGAATAGGGGCTTAAATAGTGTGGTGGGCGATGATGATAAAAAGTGGGGGATATGATGGAGGTGATGGTTAACGAATGAAGTGTTGTGAATTAGATTTAAAATGAGTGATGGTAATGGTGTTTATTTGAGTTTATTGGAGGAAGACTACAGATTAAGAGAGTAGGAGGCGGCAGTAGTATGACGAAAGCAGAGACGACATCTTTAATGGAGGCAACCATTAAAGTTCTTGGGTTAGAAGAGAGATGAGAAAAAGAAAAAGAAAAGAAAAAGAACAATAGAAGATAGGGGTTTAATGATGAGTGACCCCTTTGTTCAATTTCATTAACGACAATGATAACTTTATCATTTTATTTTTACGTGACCAAAATAAAAACACCCTATTTTAGAGTGATTAGGGTTTAATGGTGTAATTTATCTCTTTTTTTTTACTAGAGCACATATGTCAAACATTTATTAAGCCACATGATGTCATTTAATTTGGGTACCAAATTAAATATTAAAGTCAAACTTAATATCAAATTGGGACAAAAAAACCCAAGTACAAAATTAAAAATAAAAACCAAATACAGGTATCAAATGGTATATTAAGCCTAAAACTAATGAATTGTATGGTCCTTCCTTTCCCTGAAATTAGGTTCTGTTTCATCAGAGTGCTAAATCCAGCATCAAGACAAATGAAGACTTCGGACAAAAATTCTAATGGTTTGAAGTAGATTTGATCATCCTTGTATGCATAAAATGCTAACTTATTTTCGCATGCCATAATCATGGTTAAGTGTTATATATTTATATAAAATTTGATTCATTCATATTTATATAAAAATGAGCAGCAAAGTAGATGGTGTTTAAAAATACAATAGCAGCAGCAAAAGCCTTCAATTGGAAAACATGCACAATTTGGCTGGCAAAAGAAGAGCTAAGGAATTAAATAACGAAATTATAAAAGGCCTAAGATGAAGTGGGTTCAAGCGTTGCTTGTTCATGCCAAGTGCCGTTCAAGTTAGATTGCCACAGCCTTACACGCCCATCACCCCCGGTGGTTGCCAAGGTCATTCCACTCATATCCCATTCCATCTGCCACACCTGATCATCAAACAACATTGAAATAATCAAACCCTTTGCATGAAAATGAAACCGGATCTACCTAAACTATTGTGGGATAGCAGTGCAGGCATGTAGGGCATAAACTTCAGCAGTTCCTCTGAATCTTATTAATAACCTCTTTCTCCAGGTCTTAGGTGCAGTTTTCATCTCACGAATGCTCGTGTAAAAGTAACGCAGTTATCCGCAATGAGAAACAGAGAAAGAAACTTTGAAATCCTGGCAAGATTAGTAATGTAAATTTTCAAAGCCCTCAATTCTACCAGGGAGGATTTTAGACGATTTATCTCACCATCTGACTGAAAACTGCATTTATCATGTTGAAAGTCGAACTAGAGAGGAGTGATAACTATACAAATCATATGTAGACTAACAGAAAACAATATAAAGAACCTCAAAATGTAAAATTCTCAATATTGAATACCTCACTGTTATGTCCAGAAAGCAATGCAACCTTATCCATGGAGAGCCTTCCATCCATGTCAGTGGTTGATCCAACACGCCATACAGAAATTCCTTTTTCAGATGCAGTAGCTATTACCTCATATGGCCTACATCACCAAAAGAAGGCAGTAATCAGTTTCAACAGACAAATCAAAATGATCTGGAAACTATCCAAGTTGAATCCCAATGCAAATGAGGAACTTGTGGACTTTATATAATAATGTTTACAGAGCTAGTAATTGCAGGCCAATGGTGCGTGGAAAAACACAATTTTCAAAAAGAAAAATTATTTCCATTACCGTCCAATGTTTGGTGCCCATGCAACAGAATATATTTGATCTCCCTTGTCACCAGGCAAAGCCAACTCTGCTACTGGCAGCCATCTCTGATGAGCTGGATCAAATTCCCACACCTATTGAACTCTAGAGTGAGTCTAAATTAGCAATTTTAACAACACATTCACACAATTATGTTAGCTTAAGAATAATGCTACCACACAAATTCCTCACATCAATGTGTAAGTTATATAATATGGCTACCAGGCTTGCACAAGCTTCAATAACTCAAATTTTCTGGAACTTGATGAATCAAACCAAATAAGTTTCAATAACTACAGATACAATGCGAGCATATATGAACTGAATTGATGCTACTCCATTCCCATCATATTAGAGCAAAATTTAGTTACAAGGAAAACAAATACGGAAATACCTTGGGGGAATTGAGTTGTGGAGTGTCAGAATTGAAACCCAAAATAAAGCTTGATTCTTGGCCTTCACCATTTTGTGGATTCCATGAAATACATGCTGTCAAGCATGAAGCCTTCCCTACTATGGAAACCGAATCTATAACATTTTGAAATTCGGCCTGGAAATAAGAACATAAGAAAGTTAAAAGAAAATCATAAAGTGGATAAGTGGACCAAGTTGGAGAGAACTGATCACCTGAAGTTGCCAATTCTTGAGTTCCAAAGGATCGAGGAGCTCAAAGACTTTCACGAAGCCATCTGAGTAAGCAGCAAACTATAAAATAAAGAGGAATTTTAATATGCTATAAAACTGCTACTCTAACGCACAAAAAGCTATATGTGCTATTATGGAAACATGATGAAGAAAAGAAAAACCCAATTTTACAGCTCACCATTTTCAAGCTCGTTTGAGTGACACTAAATTGAACATCTAAAACCTTAGAGCTAGTTTTGAAGCTCGTGCATAGCTTCCATTCAAGAGGATTTGTACCTAACAGGAATATACAATATGAATTGGCAATTTCGAAATATTATTTACCAAATGTAACCATTAAATGTCAAGAAATTAATTACCTTCTACAAGCTCTTCCCATATTGATAAAGTCCCATCTTCTGCAATGCAAGCAACAGCAACCCCATACTCGGGCGGGATCCAAGCAACCTTCACAACGCAACCTTCGTGCACCTAAATCAAAGGGGGGGTGAATCAAACTTTAAGCCTAAAATGGATAATTATTAATTAGATAAAAATGAATACAGAAAGGAAAAAAAATGTATTCTTTTGTTTCAGTGAACCTTGAATTTGGAGGAGGAAGTGAATGAAGAAGACAAAGGGTCACGAGAATCTAAAATTGAGAGATAACCATCGACGGAGCCGGCGGCTAATCTCTGGCCGCAGTAGTTCCAGGCCGAGCATATTGCGCCTTTATCGAGTGTCGCTACTGGTTTCTCCATGTCCGTACAATCTGTTACAGATTCAGTTGCTACAAAACCCTAAACTCCGCCGGTAGGGAGGGTTTGAACAGGGCCAAGCCCGCCAAAGATTGTGGATTTAAATTTGAACCTTTGGATTGACGGAGTTATTGGGCTTGACCCTTACTGTAAACCGTATTTTTTAGGGTTAATATACTATTTGATACTTGAATTTGGCTTCAAAATTCAATTTAATACCTAAGAATTTTAGTCCCAATTTGATATTTAAGTTTGGCATCAATGTTCAATTTGGTACCCAAACCAAACAAATTTATGTGGCCCAATGAATATATGATAGTGTGCTCTGGTAAAAAAACATAGGTACTTAGTTGGTACAAAAATAAAAACACAAATACCAAATTAAACATTAAAGCCAATTTCAAGTATTTAAATAGAAAAAATAAAAACTCAAGTATCAAAATGAAAAAACTTAGGTATGAAATTGAATTTTGAAGCCTAACTTAGAAAGTAAAAAAGAAATAAAAATTCAAATATTAAAACTAAATTTAAATATAAAATAATATTAAAATATTTTAGGTCTACCCACAATAATTTGCTTTTTTTTCCATACAATTAACGACACAATTAAATATTTGTTTTGATTACAAATTAGTGGTGCCAAACATGCGAATATGGAAAGTTATTTTTTGGCAAATTGAAAAGTTAAGTTTATAAATTTATAAATTTTGAATTTATATTATAAAATTATCTGTTATGCTTGTAAGAGTTAATAAATAATAATAAGATTTGATTTTTTAAAATTACTTATTTCATAATTCTTTTAGTTTTCTTAAGGTATTCATTCGAGTGAGTTTATTGATTAATTTTCCGCATCCTGTAAGCCCATTTGTTTTTTAATTATTTATTTCATAATTTTAATCTTATTAATATGATATTTTATATAATTTTGGATAAAATTAAATATAATAATTTGAAATATTTAATTTTAGGAAAAATCCACTTATAACGGTGAAAAATAAAGATTCCATATCGTAACTTTTCATACCATTAATATTTTAATAATTCAACTATCAAATTGCATGTAGTGGCGGTGCGAAGGGAGGTTGGCAAGGCCTCCCCCTTCCTATGTGAAATTTAATTTTTAACCCTTAAAAATTTACATAGTTTTAAGTTATAAATAGTAAAATTGTACTTTGACCTCTTAAAAATGATAAAAATTTGATTTAATGATTTAAAAAATTGTAAAGATAGAAGCTATTAAAATAATGAAATTGCATTTTAGTTCTCATAAAAATATACAATTTAATTCAGATCCCAAGTAAAACTTTCTATCTTGGCCACTAATTTCATGCTTCATTCGTATAAATCATGCACGTCAAGTTTGCCATAAATTTAAAATTTCTAATTATTCATTTTATGTTTTAAAAAAAACTTTCAACCATTAAATATATATTAATATAGACAATATTTTAAATAGATATAATAGAGATATCGGATTATTAAAATATTTACATACATGACAAGTATAAATATATAGATAAATTTAATAGTTAAATTGTTAAAATGTTAATCATATAAAAAATTACAAAATGATGTAAAATCACTTATATAAATCCCTCACTTTTAGTTTTTAACAACATTAAAGAGATAATTTATTTTAAATATATTTTTAAAAAAATTAACTTAATCTCTTCGATCTTCAATATTAAGTAGTAGGTAGCTAGTAATTTTGGATAAAAATTTATTAAAGTTATCGAATAAATTATAAAAAAAAATGTTGGAAAATTTTTTTTAATGGCTTATCAAATAAGCGTGTTAATAATTATATATTTTAATATTATTTAATATTTAATTTATTTTTTCTTCAAAATATTTAATTTCTTAACTAAATTAAATTTATGAATTCTTTTTAAGTATAATGATAAATTTAGATCTCAATATATATATATATATTTTAATTTAACCATTATTATCTTTTAACTAAATTTGATCATTACTTTTTTTTAATATTGAAAATTAAACTTAACTAAAAGAAATTAAAGATTAAATTAATAAAAAATATAAATGTTAATAGTTATATTTGTTATTATGATTTTTTGACATGTGTACAAGCTATTTTTATGTTAACACTTTTTTACTGTAAAGTTTTGACAGTAGTATCCGTAAACTGTCCGGTGCAATATAGCTATGGATTCCGGCAACACGAAACATGGCTCCGCCACCAGCGCCCCAACCTCAATCTGCAACGTTAGCCTCTTTCGCTCGTACAGATTTTGTGGAAACGCCATCGATTGACTGGCAAGAGGTCGCTGATAATTGGTTTGGAGGTTGCTGTTGTTCATTCAGGGGTATAAGTGAGAAGCTGGTGACTAGATTTGCAAATTCCTATAGATGTGCTAAGGGTGTCTGTCTTTTGAACTTTACGACCGTTCTTCTTTGCAAGGATGTCCTTGTGGCATGTAAACTTTATAATGGAACTCATGAATACGCCTCGACCAGATTTTGCTAGGGACTCTGGTTTGAGTGAAGATATGTCAAGTTCTCAAGAGAGAGCAAATGACTTATGCGAGAAGATGAGTTCTATCATATCTTAAGAATAATAGTTTTAGTACAACTGCGCTGTTTACTAAGGAGAAAGCCAGTGGTAATGATTTTTTTTTTTTTTTTTTTGCATTACCTCTATCAGATTTCTCTGAAACTGAGACATCAGTGCGAGGATGTTGTGTTTATACAGCAGATCAGAACATATTGTTACTCTTCACATCCCTGTACACGATAGATAGTTGATAATCGTGGTGCAAATAAGCCAACCCTTAAGCGGCGCCGATTACTATTGTAAACCTGTGCATTTATCTTCGTGCAACACATCACCCAAACTGTTGTTCTCCATGTATTGATAAACTAGAAACCTAAACTCATCTCCACTGCAAAACATCAACATTTTTAACGATATTGCCATGTTGGATTAGACCCAATATCTCAATTTCAAATCTAAAAAACACTTTCGTCACACGTTTAACACTCCACAGTCTCTTAATTGCCATATTTTGAGACTCACTTTATAAACCCGATCAGACCCATCTGTTCTTGAGATTCACTTTGTAATAAGGCCCAATTGGCCTAGACAATTTACAAAATAAAAATGGGCCGTCCAGGCCCAATAGTCCAAAACCTAGCCTACCTAACAGCCCAAATTACCCAAACCCTAGCCCCATGTTCGGTTCAGTGCCGCAAGCCCCAAACAGTCTCCAGTGTCGCGCCCAACGCCCAGTCGCCGCAAGACTCGGAGATCGGCCTCCCCACGCGCGCCGTTCGCTCCTCAAATACTCGCAAAACGGACTCAAAAAGTCCAGATAATGTAAAACAACAAGAAACAAGGAAATAGGTTAGCGTTAGGCTATAAAAGCCTTTGAAAATCTGTAAAAAGGGGGATACGGAGAAATACAAAAGAAAAAGATTGAAAAATACATAGATTTCTTTTGAAGGTGAATCGAGTTTCGGATTTTTTTTTATATTTTTTTTTTGTTCATCTTTTTTATTTTCTGCTTATTTGTTAAAAAATATATTCAAAAGGGTGAGGGGCTTACCTTCGAAGCTTCGCCGATGAAACCCCTGCTCACCGTGTCCAAATCGGAAGTCTGGCGGAGGGTTGAGGCTTGAGGCAGTCGCGCGTTGCGGCGACGGCGCAAAATGAGCTAGGGCCGAAACCCTATCAGAGGAAAAGGGGGCCAACCTTTCTTTTTCTTTTTTTTTTAACTCTGCAGCAATTTTTTTTAAAAAGAACATCTTTTTTTGTTTAAATGATATTTTCAAAACGGCGCCTTTTTAGCCAGGTGCGACCCGCGCGGTGACCCGACCCGGAGGGGAGGATCCGCGCGTTCTGGCTAATGGGGAAATCGCGCATTTGGTTCCCCCTTTTGCAACGTGCTTCAATTAAACCAGTTTTGTTTTGTTTTAAATTGGGTCGCATATTTGATGTCTATTTCAATTTAGTCCCTTGCTGCGCAGCGTTTTGGAAGGAGGGGATAATTTCCCTTTTGGTCCTCCACTTTTGCGCGCATTCAACGTGTTTTTTTTTACTCCGAATTTACCCATTTTTTTTCTTTTTAGTTCAGTTTAACCCTTTTTTTAAACTGTTTTATTATTATTTTTTTCTAAATTATGTTATACTATTTTATCATGATTTTATTTTTTTTATAACATACATACGTTTTATAATACATATACATTTTTTTTCATTTAATAATTCATACATTTTCTTTATATTATATACATACAGATTTTCACACACATATATATATTTTCCCATAGTTTATTTGTATATTATATTTATATATATTTTGTTCTTTTCTTGTAAATATATACGCATATGCATACGTTTTTTTTTATTTTCTACTTTTATATACTCTATATTTTATATGTATATGCTGATACATTTTTCTTATTTTTTGAAAATGTATACACATCTGCATGTTTTTATACTCTTATTTTATTGTCGTTACATATATACATGCATATTTTTAGAAATTAATATAAATTTGTTGTATGTATTTCTTCACTTACCCTTTTTATATGTACACTTATATTTGTATGCTAAGTATGTGCCCACTCGTATTTTCGGATTTGCTTGTATATTGTACTTGTATATATATTTTGTAAATATGTACTTATATGTGTTTTACATTAAAGTTCTTGTATCATATTGTACATTATTTTTTTAACATTCCCTTTTTGAAAATATATTTTGGTTTTTACCATTCATCAAAGTTATCTCCTTGACTTAAAGGTTTTTTTTGGAATAAAAGCATTATTGGAAGTTTGGGATTTTTGAGGGAAATTGAGCCCTAACGTATTGGTTCCGATTTTCTTTGTCAATCTTAAATGACCGAGAATATTTTTTATTCAAAATGCATAAAAATCATTTTTGGGAACTTAACTTGTTGTGCCCTAACGTATTGGTTGTGGCATGTTACTTTTTCGAAATGAAGATTTTTCGTATAAAATAAATGTGATATTCAAGTTTGGGGATTATGAGGAATTGTACCCTAACGTATTGGGACTCGATTTCTTTACATGACTTCAACAATCGATTATCCTTTTGCAAATTCATCATTCAAGCTTATTTTAAATTTTTTTTTAACTTTTGACACTAAGACATTAAGTAGTCAATTTGGTACCGAATTTTGGGTGTTACGAGGGTGCTAACCCTTCCTCGTGCGTAACTGACTCCCGAACCTATTTTCAAAATTCGCAGACCAAAATAATTTTTAAGGTGGGCTGGTCACGCCTAAATAAAGGATCGGTGGCAACTCTAATTTTTTTTAAAGTCGACAACTGAAATTTTTGTTTTTCAAAAGACGGTTTCGACAGCTTGGCGACTCTACTGGGAATTTTGAGAGTCGAGCCATAAACTGATTATGTTTGTCTTTGTGTCGAAAATCAAAAGTTTTAAAAATTCACGAGTTCCCTTCGCATTCATCGTTTTTTTTTCATTTTGATGTTGGCAACTTTGCATTTGCATTTTGCATTTTACCCTTTAAGTAGGAGCGAGAAACTAGTCCTTCGTGAGGTTTTCACCTCCGTGCAGGGTAGTGGACTGCTTCCGGGATACATCCGTACCTATGTCTTCGTGAGATTTTCATCTCCTTACAGTCATAGGGAAATGTGTCCCTCTGAATCGAACTCGATCCACATGAGCCTATAATGGGTGAAGATCGAGGAATCTGCTGGTTCGAGTACCCTTACTCTAGAAACCAAGCCTCATATAGTGAGCTTTAGGAACTTGACCTAGGTAGAACTATCCCAAAACCCTAGTGGATTCCTGATTAAGTGTTTCTTGCTATTTCATGTTTGTATTTGATTATATTTCTATATGTGATACTGACTTGGGTTTCTTTTGTTTTGATTGCATGACATCATTATTGCATAGCATTTCATCCTAAAAGGGCATTAGTTCATATTCGGTTGCTAAATAGAAAGCTTATCATGGAAAAAGGGTTTCTTGATAAGGTGGAAGATAATGCGGCTGTCCAAACTTGGTTTGAGACAATGCAGCAAGAGAAATGCGATAGTTTGGCCGAGGGATATGTGTCAGAGTTATGGGACTTCACTCGTGTTAACGTGACTTAGGATAACTTACAGGAATTAAAGGAAATTTGGGACCGGTGGAATGATGAGATTAAGCAGCTTTTCTACTCTAGCTATGGAAACCTACCTTACTTACTCGACGTAAAGGTGGATAAGCACTTGTTCCGTGCCTTAGCCCAATTTTGGAACCCTGCTTATAGCTGTTTCACCTTTGGAAGTGTTGATTTAGTACCTACAGTGGAGGAATACACGGCATTGCTTCGTTGTTCAAAAATTCAAGTGGACAAAGCCTATTCAAGAGCTGCTAATGTTCCAACCTTTTTGAAGAAACTGATGAATATTACAGGGATGAGTGAGCAATGGGTCGCAGCACGAATCAAACAAAAGGGAGATAGTAAGTGCATTCCTTGGAGGAACCTGAAAGATTTAATTCTAACGCACCCGGATACGAGGAAAAGGGTTGATGTCTTTGCCTTGGGTATTTACGGTTTGGTTGTCTTTCCTAAAGCTTTGGGACATATTGATGAAGCAGTCACTAACCTTTTTGACCGTCTTGACAAGGGGGTTACACCGGTTCCAGCAATTCTGGCAGAAACCTTCAGATCTCTGAATGAATGTCGAAGAGTAGGTGAGGGTAGATTCATTGGATGCACGCAGCTTCTTTTAGCATGGTTTCATAGTCACTTTTGGAAGGTGGATAAGGTTTCCTATCGGGTTTTTTCAGAAAATTATTCTCCCTTGAAAGAAATAGGGGCATTACCCAGGCAGGATGGTATCTCAGAAGAAAAATGGATGGCAACTCTCCAGAATCTTCAAGAGAGGGATATTGAATGGAGAGCTCCTTGGATGCTGTCAGATGAGATCTTATATAGGTGTGGAGATTTTGACTGGGTCCCTTTACTTGGGATTTGGGGGGCTATTGGCTATGCACCGTTATTGGTACTGAGACAGTATAGGTCAAGGCAGTTCGTACCAACAACACATGGATTAGCTCAGTGTGAATTCTCGTATAAGTGTGATGGTTACAAGAAGAAGATACGAGAAATGACTAATGCTTGGAGGCAGACTCGCCGATTGAAGAGGTTGGCAGTAGGTCCATCAACGACGCCTGAATATATCGAGTGGCTTAATAGAAGGATCAATGATAACATACCTGTACCAGGTGAAGGAGACAGTCAATTTGTGGAAAAGCATGTACATATGGTCCATTCTGAGCTAGAAATTATAAAGCAAGATTTTGAAAGAAGAAATTCTGAGCTTGAGAAGAAGATAGAGCAAATGGAAGAGGAGAAAATGAATTTAAGGCTGGACATAGATGTTCAAAAACTAGAAACCGAATGTCTGAGAAAAGGGAAGCGCAAAGTCGAGGAAGACCTGAACAGCTTGAAGACGGATTATAAGAAATTACGTTTGTCAGTGAGAACTACTGGGTTGGGAAAAACCTCAGAGCAGTGGCGTCAAGAGGTTCAAGAAGAAAAGGCCAAGGCTGATAGGTGGGAAAAAAGATTTCAGGAGGCTCAAAAGCAAAATAAGTCATTTGAGAGGAGTTTGTCAGAAAGCCAGAATGAAAGAGATAAACTAAGGGCTAGAGTGGCCGAACTTGAGAAGATTGTTTATCAATACCGAAATCGAAATTCAGTGGCGGAACTGCAAGCAAGTTTATGCAGGATCGAGCAAATGAAGAAAACTATAGAGGAATTAGAGATAGCATCACAGAACTATGAAGCCAGGATTGAGCATCTGGAAGCAAACGAAGATCATCAAAGTGAACAGCTTCACTATCTCCAGGGTCAAGTTGCAAGAAGGGATCACATTATGGGAGAAACTGTGGTTCAGATTCAAGGGGTAGCTGAGCACCTGCAGACTTTGGCAATACAGGCTGATATACTAAGTGTGAAGTACGAATCGGAATCAGATCAGGGGCAAAAGTTGGCATCATTACTTAGAGAGATTAAAGTGCTAAGCATTAGGGCAATGCCTTATTTATAGCCATTTTATGTAAAGAAATTTTTTCTCTAGTAAAGTTTTCTGAGTGAAATTGAATTATAATTAACGCCTTTTTTGCATTCACCTCATGCATCGCATCATATGCATTAGCATCGCATTATATGCATTAAAGACCTTTATTAAATCCTAATAAGTTAAAATCATTATTCAGTTAACCTGGAAACCAACCAACCCGACACCGATACGGCACTCGAGCAAAGACAAAAGATATGGATCAGAGATTAAAAAAGCTCGAACAGTACCGGAAGGAGATGCAAGACCGGCTTCAGCTATAAATGCAGGAGCGGTTAAACAAGATGAAACAAGAGGTGTCTGAGAAGATGCGAGAATCCCAAGAGGATATAGTGGCAAAGTTAACCCAACTGATAACTAATGGAGGTGATAAAGGAAAGGGCCCCATGGCAAATGTCGATAAGGGAACTGATGATGAAATTTTTTACCCTCTAGGTTTCACCCCTCCACATATGCGAGCCCAAGCTGAGTACCCGCGCAAATCTACTGTCACCATCATGCCTCAACAGCTTCGGGCTGGTATTTCAAACCTCCAAACTGGGCCGGGTTCTAATCCCGAAAATAATCCTATTAACTCTGTCATTCTTGACTTTGATGAAGTGGTTGAGAAGGAAAGAATGAAGGAGGAGTTACCGAGACAGTTAGAGGAAAGATGCAAGTGGCTCGAGGAGAAGTTCAAGGCGATGGAGGTCACTGAGAGTTGTCGAGGCATTGACGCAAAAGAGCTGAGTTTAGTGCCAGATTTAGTACTCCCTCATAAGTTTAAGATGCCTGAATTCGAGAAGTACAATGGGACGACTTGCCTAGAGGCTCATATCACCATGTTCTGCAAGCGAATGGCTGGATACGTTAATAATGACCAGCTATTAATACATTGCTTCCAAGACAGCCTTGCAGGGGCAGCATCCAAGTGGTACAATCAGTTGAGTCGTGCCACGATTGGTTCATGGAGGGACTTGGCGCAAGCATTCATGAAACAATATAGTCATGTGACAGACATGGCTCCTGATAGAATCACCCTTCAAAACATGGAGAAGAAGCCGAGCAAAGGCTTTAGGCAGTACGCGCAGAGGTGGAGGGAGGTCGCAGTCCAAGTTCAGCCACCGCTCCTAGAAAAGGAAATGACCATATTGTTCATTAACACTCTGAAGGCACCGTTCATTACACATATGTTAGGAAGTGCCACAAAAAGCTTTCCTGACATAGTCATGAATGGCGAGATGATTGAGAACGCCATCAGGAGTGGGAAGATCGATGCTGGAGATAGTAACAGAAGATCGGCTTCGAAGAGGAAGGAAAATGAGGTGAACAACACGAGCATGTACAACAAGGGTTACTCGAAGTCAGTAACAGTGAGTCAGCCAGGGAAGGTGGCTAACAGCCAGGAAAGCTCGTCGAGACAGGAGGTCGGTGCAAGGTGAAATGTTGAGAGGCCCCAATTCACGCCAATTCCTATGTCATACAGAGAACTATACCGAAACTTATTTGACGCACACGTAGTTTCCCCTTTCTATCTGAAGCCCTTGCAACCCCCGTATCCCAAATGGTATGATGCGAATGCACAGTGCGACTATCATGCGGAAATAATAGGGCATTCCATAGAGAACTGTACGGCCTTTAAGAAGTTGGTTGAAAGGCTCATTGGTATGGGTGTCGTTAAATTTGATGACTCGACCAAGGCAGAAAACCCATTACCAAATCACACTGATGGTGAGGTAAATATGATAGACGAAGACAGAAGAATTAAGGTAGACATTGCGGACATGAAGACTCCTTTGAGATGGGTCTGGAAAGAGATGGTGAAAAGGGGGCTAATTGTTTCAGAAAAAAGCTGTGAGAAGAGGAGGAACTACTGTGAGTTCCACTGTGAAATGGGGCATGAAATCCAAGAGTGTACGGAGTTCAGAGTCGTGGTACAGGGTATGATGGATAATAAGGAGATGGAATTTTGTGAAGGAGTTCAGGAGGAGAGTCATGTATGCACGTCAGAGTTGGCATTGGGAGTCCTGAAGGCTAACCGTCCTGTGGGCATCATCTCGTAACCTCAGAACAGTGAGGTTGGGGCACGAATAACACCAAAAGTAATCATTCAAAAACCGGCTGTGTTTGCATATAAGGATAACTGGATGGTTCTTTGAAATTACGATTGTAATGTGACAATCCCGGAGAATGAGGATATGGTCAGTAAAGAGGATCAGGATAAAGGAATGCACTGCGAACAGATGAAAGATTGAGTAGAGCTAGTAAAAGAAGAAACTTTGGTTGGAAAGAAGAAGAAGACGGTCGAACCTGAATGGTTGGTCAATGAACCAATCAATGAGGAGGAAGCTAGAGAGTTCTTGAAGTTCATAAAGCATAGCGAGTACAGCGTTGTGGAACAGCTACACAAACAACCAGCTCGCATATCTGTGCTAGCTTTACTCCTGAACTCGGAGGGACATCGAAATGCACTACTGAAGGTGCTAAATGAAACTTGTGTGGCTGACGATATCTCTGTTAACAAGTTGGATCGACTGGTCGGCAATATAAGCGCTGATAACTTCATCTCTTTCAGCGATGACGAAATACCACCTAGGGGTATGGGATCAACTAGAGCTTTACACATCACTACAAGGTGTAAATGGTGCATATTACCAGGAGTTCTGGTAGACAATAGATCAGCATTAAATGTATTGCCCCTATCCACGCTCAACAAGCTACCTGTGGATAGCTCGCATATGAAATCGTGTCAGAATGTGGTGAGAGCATTTGATGGCACCGAGAGGAAAGTCATGGGAAGAATTGACATACCCTTGTTAATTAGCCCAACTGTCTATGAGGTAGATTTCTTGGTTATGGACATCAAACCTTCTTACAGTTGCCTATTAGGAAGGCCTAGGATTCATTCAGCAGGTGCGGTACCGTCATCATTACATCAAAAAATGAAGCTGGTGTCAGAAGGTCAGGTAGTGACAATAGATGCTGAAGAGGATATCATTGCATCTGTGACTAACGATGCACCTTATTTGGAGATGAGTGATGATGCAATCGAGTGCTCTTTCTGTTCCTTAGAGTTCGTAAATGCAACATTCATCTTTGAGGGAAACAAGATCCCGATGCCGAGAATATCAAAGACCACAAATATGGGGCTGCAATTGACAGTTAGAAAGGGAGCTTTGCCAGGGAAAGGATTTGGGAGATATCTTCAGGGTCGAGTCGAGGTCCCAGTATTGAAGGGCAAGCACGATCATTTTGGCTTAGGTTATAAGCCAGATTTTAAGCAAATGAGGATGGAGCGAGAGAAGAAACAAATGAGAAAAAGGGCTCGTTTGACAGGGGATGAAGTTGAATGAGAACCCATGACCTTTCCTCACCTATCCAAGACTTTTGTATCAGGAGGATTTGTCTATCCAGGAATGCTAGGGGACAGAAGCATTAACACGGAGTTAGAGGGTATTCATGCCGTGTATGAAGAAGCAACGGGAGGAAGAACTTTGCCAGATTTTCGTCCTTACGAGTCGGGAAGGGCGCTAAACAACTCGACTGCAGAAGAAATACCTGTAGTTTTTAGGATTTCCTCAGAGTAATGTCCAAAACACCCTTATTACTTTTTAGCCTAGAAGTGATAAGAATCCCTTTGTGAAATAGGCTCATGTCTAAAAAATCGTTATTTTAATAAAGTTCATGTTTGTAGTCATTTTTGGAGCAAATATTTTTTCCATAAGAGCGGTTATTTTGAATTTTTCCCAAACTACATTTGCATTTCATTCATGATCATATTGCACCAAACAAATTCCTGAATCTATATTGTTTTTATAACAGGTCCTATGATATCAATGATACGAATGTTACTCTTACGAATTTAGAGTCTCCTTTTAAACGAAACACGTGTTTAGAGGGATCGCATGATTTTGAGGATGACGAAGATTGTGGTTTGTCTCCAGACTTGTTGAAGATGGTAGAAAGGACTGAGAAGCAAATCCTACCTCACAGGGAATCAATAGAAATTGTGAGCTTGGAGGAAGGTAAAGAGGTGAAGATCGGATCGGATATCTCTGCAAGGACAAGACAGGACCTCATCGAATTACTCTGAGAGTTCAAGGACGTGTTTACATGGTCATCCAGGATATGCCGGGGTTGAGTACTGACATTGTAGTCAATCGTCTCCCTATAAGAGAAGATTGCAAGCCAGTGCAGTAAAAGCTCAGAAGGATGAGGCCTGATATCGTGTTGAAGATAAAGGAGGAGGTCTAAAAGCAGTTTGATGCCGAATTTCTGCAAGAAGTCAAGTATTCTGAGTGGGTGGCTACCATCGTACCAGTTCTAAAGAAAGATGGAAAAGTACGAATGTGTGTGGATTATCGGGATTTGAACAAGGCTAGTCCAAAGAATAATTTCCCATTGCCCCACATCGACACATTGGTAGACAATACTACGGGCTTTTCATTGTTTTCCTTCATGGATGGTTTTTCTGGGTATAATCAGATAAAGATGCATCCTGAAGACATGAGAAAGACTACGTTCATTACGTCATTGGGGACGTTTTGTTATAAAGTGATGCCGTTTGGATTAAAGAATGCAGAAGCGACATACCAAAGAGCCATGGTAACCTTGTTCCATGACATGATGTATAGGGAAATCGAGGTTTACGTTGATGATATGATTGCGAAATCTAGAATGGATGGCGAACATGTGCAGGTCTTGAGAAAGTTATTCTTAAGATTGAGAAAGTTTCAGCTCAAGCTTAACCCAACGAAATGCACTTTTGGGGCCAGGTCAGGAAAGTTGCTAGGCTTCATAGTCAGTGAAAAGGGAATCGAGATTGACCCAGACAAAGTCAAAGCAATACGAGATTTACCTTCACCTCGCACTCAGAAAGAAGTTCGAGGTTTACTCGGAAGACTGAATTACATCGCTAGGTTCATTTCACAACTGACTGAGAAATGTGACCCTATATTTCGTCTTCTGAAGAAACATAATCCTGGTACCTAGGATGAAGAATGCGAAGAAGCTTTTAACAAGGTGAAGCAGTATTTGTCTAATACTCCAGTGTTGCCACCACCTAGCCCGGATAGGCCTCTGATATTGTATCTAACAGTATTTGACAATTCCATGGGGTGTGTGCTAGGTCAACTTGATGAAACAGGGAGAAAAGAAAGGGCGATATATTATCTCAGCAAGAAATTCACTGACTGTGAAATGAGATATTCCCCTATTGAGAAATTATGCTGTGCCTTGATTTGGAAAACCCGAAGATTAAGGCAGTACATGTTATACCATACGACTTGGCTGATCTCAAAGTTAAACCCGTTAAAGTATATGATGGATTCAGCTGCTTTGAATGAGAGAATGGCCCGATGGCAGATTTTACTGTCTGAATTTGATATTGTCTATGTGAGCCAAAAAGCTGTGAAAGGGAGTGCAATTGCTGACTTTCTAGCTAGTAGAGCTCTGGAGGACTACGAGCCGTTGAGTTTTGATTTCCCAAATGAAGACCTGATGTGTATATCGGCTACTGAAGAAAATCCAAAAGAAAGTCACGGTTGGAAGCTAAACTTTGATGGAGCCTCGAACGCTGTGGGCAATGGAATTGGGGCAGTCCTAGTGTCCCCGAATGGTGATCATTATCCTTTCACTTGTAAATTGGATTTTGATTGTACAAATAACATGGCAGAATATGAAGCATGCATCATGGGTATTTGTGCAGCTATAGAGCGAGGAATCAAAGTGCTAGAGGTCTATGGAGATTCAGCATTGGTGATATATCAACTCAAGGGTTAATGGGAAACGAGAGATCCCAAATTAATCAGTTATCGAAAGTTGGTCCTCGAATTGATTAAGGAGTTTGAGGACATCACTTTTTGCTATCTCCCACGAGATGAGAACCAGATGGCTGATGCACTAGCTACTTTAGCCTCCATGATCAAAGTGAACGGACATGGGGATATGAAGCCAATCCAAATGAGTATCTACGAAGACCCGGCTCATTGTTACAATATTGAAGAAGGAGAAATCGATGATAGTCCTTGGTATCAAGATATACTACGGTATGTAAAAAATCGTGAGTATCCTGGCCAGGCAACGGAGAATGAAAAGAGAACTCTGAGAAGACTAGCCATTGATTACGTCTTAGATGGGGAGATCTTGTACAAGAGGGGAAAAGATCAGGTACTGTTAAGATGTGTGGACGCCGTGGAAGTAAAGGAAATTCTGGAGGAAGTCCATGAGGGCATCTGCGAAACGCATGCCAGTGGGTTCACAATGGCTAGGCAGATTATGAGATTCGGGTATTACTGGTCTACCATGGAAGGAGATTGCATCAATTACTCCAAAAAGTGCCATAAATGTCAAATCTATGGTGATAAAATGCATGCACCTCCTTCACCTCTCCATGTCATGACTTCTCCATGGCCTTTCTCCATGTGGGGTATGGATGTCATTGGACCAATATCACCTAAGACTTCAAATGGGCATCGTTTCATATTTGTGGTTATTGACTACTTCACCAAATGGGTAGAAGCCGCTTCGTATGCCAACGTTACAAAGTCATCAGTCAGTAAGTTATTGAAAAGGGAGATCATATGTCGATATGGAATGCCTGAAAGAATCATATCCGACAACGCGCTGAACTTGAACAACAACTCAATAGCAGAAGTCTGCAGTCAATTCAAGATCAGACATCATAATTTATCGTCGTATCGCCCAAAAATGAATGGTGCAGTGGAAGCGGCCAATAAAAACATAAAAAAGATTGTGGGGAAGATGACTGAGACTTACAGAGACTGGCACGAGAAATTACCGTTTGCCCTCATTGCTTATCGAGCGTCAATCAGAACCTCTACTGGGGCAACTCCTTTCTCCTTAGTTTATGGCATGGAAGCAATCTTGTCTATCGAAGTTGAAATCCCTTCTCTCCGGGTTTTGACTGAGCTACAATTGGATGAAGCAGAATGGGTTCAATCTCGATATGATCAGTTGAACTTGATAGAGGGAAAAAGGCTAAAGGCTATTCAGCATGGTCAGATGTACCAGAAAAGAATGATGTGAGCCTACAACAAAAAGGTCCGACCCAGAGAATTTCACGAGGGGGACCTGGTGTTGAGAAAAATTCTTCCTCTACAAAAAGATTTTAGGGGGAAATGGATGCCGAATTGGGAGGGTCCTTATGTCGTAAAAAAGGCTTTTTCAGGAGGAGCCCTGATCCTGGCTGAAATGGATGGAAGAAACTTGCCTAATCCAGTGAATTCAGATTCGGTCAAGAGATACTTTACTTGAAGAAGGGAAGGAACCAAGGTGAAAACCCGCAAAGGGCGCTTTGATTCCAAAAAAAAAGGGAGAGGCTAAGGTGAAAACCCGCAAAGGGCACCTTAAGACCAAAGGGGATTTGAGTTGAAAACCTGAAAAGGGCAGCTCAAATTTGATTGTCACGTGGTAGTCTTGTTGAACCTAAATCGGCAGAAAGGAATAGACGACGTCTTGGGGCATCAACAAAATACTGTGAACCTTCTAAACACGTGTTGAATTCAGAAGGGTCTTCAAAAAGTTGTATAGAGAAGTTCAAGGCAGAGATATCTGGGGCACCTGATCATAGTATTTGTATTAAATTCATTGTTTTAGAATATTTCATTCTTCTTTAATATAAATATCCCCAGACAATTCCTCTATCATTGACAAACCATTGCGAGCTATGCTCCCAAACTAATTTTGTTTTATTCATCGTTATGATCTTTTCGCAAGCATGTTGCATTAGAATGACGATTAATGGACTCGTAAAACTTTCACAATGGAAGTTTTTCATATTACTCTAGAAATCTTTAAATAGCTCAGGAACTTGAAACATGACTGTTGTTTAGACATTCACCGGGTTAAAAGGTCGGATATATCTAGTGGTCAAGAATTAAGATTAAAATTTTCAAGATTTGACGAAGCGTTGTTGTCACAAAGGAAGCCTTAATAAGCAATAATGACTTTAAACATTCAATATGCATTTTTTATGACATAACATTCAAATGTCATTCATACACGCCTAGTTAGGAGCATTTGATTCATTTGATCATGACATCCTAATCATTAGACATAATTAGGCTCATAAAGTGAGTCATACAGGTCATGTTCCACAGAGAGCAGATCGGTGAAATCATAAAGCCTTGTCTCCCTGAGTAACAATGGAGCGGGTTGAAAAGTAAAAAGATTGAAGCCACAACGGCGGATCTTACTTTATTAGCAGTGCAGCGGAACAGATTGAAGCTACGACGGCAGATCTGGTTTCCCTGATATTGCAATTAAAAAGATTGAAGCCACAACGGCGGATCTTACTTCCTTAGCAGTGCAGCGGAACAGATTGAAGCTACAACGGCGGATCTGGTTTCCCTGATATTGCAATTAAAAAGATTGAAGCCACAACGGCGGATCTTACTTCCTTAGTAGTACAGCGGAACAGATTGAAGCTACAACGACAGATCTGGTTTCCCTGATATTGCAATTAAAAAGATTGAAGCCACAACGGCAGATCTTACTTCCTTAGTAGTGCAGTGGAACAGATTGAAGCTACGACGGTGGATCTGGTTTCCCTGATATTGCAATTAAAAAGATTGAAGCCACAACGGCAAATCTTACTTCCTTAGCAGTGCAATGGAATAGATTGAAACTACGACGGTGGATCTAGTTTTCCTGACATTGCAATTAAAAAGATTGAAGCCACAACGGCAGATCTTACTTCCCTGACGGTGCGGTGGAACAGATTGAAGCTACGACGGCGGATCTAGTTTCCCCAACATTGCAGTTGAACAAATTGAAGATTACAGATCTTATCTCCCTAGACAGTAGTGGAGCAGATCAAAGATGGCAAAATTTACCTCCATGAGGTTACAGTGGAGTATATTGAAGCTAGCAATTCTATTTCCCTGGTCGGCAGTGAATCGATCGAAGAAAGCGGATATTGTCTTCATGTATTGGCGTGAAGTAGATCAAAGAGAGTAGATCTTGTCTTCCCACACTGGTGGCGAAGTAGATCGAAGATACAAGTCTTGTCTCCCTGAAGTTACAGTGGAGCAGATCAGAGATAACAAATTTTGCTCGTTTGAGAAGCTACAATATATGAAATTTATCTCTCCGGCATTACAGTGGAGTGGATTAAAGCACTAGCTCCTATGCCTATGAAGATGCAGTAGGAAGCAATGAAGCTATGTGAAGCCATTTTGCATTGAAGAAATCGAGGCTCGGTAGGACCAGGAACAATTGGGCCTTTAGTCTTTGCTCTATTCCTGTTGCACGACAATGAGCAAAGAGGGGCAGCTGTAATAAGGCCCAATTGGCCTAGACTATTTACAAAATTTAAAATGGCCCGTCCAGGCCCAATAGTCCAAAACCTAGCCTACCTAACAGCCCAAATTACCCAAACCCTAGCCCCATGTTCGGTTCAGCGCCGCAAGCCCCCAACAGTCTCCAGTGTCGTGCCCAACGCCCAGTCACCGTAAGACTCAGAGATCGGCCTCCCCACGCACGCCGTTCGCTCCTCAAATACTCGCAAAACGGACTCAAAGAGTCCAGATAATGTAAAACAACAAGAAACAAGGAAATAGGTTAGCGTTAGGCTATAAAAGCCTTTGAAAATCTATAAAAGGGGGATACAGAGAAATACAAAAGAAAAAGATTGAAAAATACAAAGATTTCTTTTGAAGGTGCATCGAGTTTCGGACTTTTTTTATATTTTTTGTTTTTGTTTTTTATTTTCTGCTTATTTGTTAAAAAATATATTCAAAAGGGTGAGGGGCTTACCTTCGAAGCTTCGCCGATGAAACCCCTGCTCGCCGTGTCCAAATCGGAAGTCTGGCGGAGGGTTGAGGCTTGAGGCAGTCACGCGTTGCGGTGGCGGCGCAAAATGAGCTAGGGCCGAAACCCTAGAAGAGGAAAAGGGGGCCAACCTTTCTTTTTTTTTAACTCTGCAGCAATTTTTTTTAAAAAAGAACATCTTTTTTTGTTTAAATGATATTTTCAAAACGGCGCCGTTTTAGCCAGGTGCGACCCGCGCGGTGACCCGACCCGGAGGGGAGGATCCGCGCGTTCTGGCTAATGGGGAAATTGCGCATTTGGTTCCCCCTTTTGCAACGTGCTCCAATTAAACCAGTTTTGTTTTGTTTTAAATTGGGTCGCATATTTGATGTCTGTTTCAATTTAGTCCCTTGCTGCGCAGCGTTTTGGAAGGAGGGGATAATTTCCCTTTTGGTCCTCCACTTTTGCGCGCATTCAACGTTATACTATTTTATCCATTTTTTTACTCCGAATTTACCCATTTTTTTTCTTTTTAGTTCAGTTTAACCCTTTTTTTTAAACTGTTTTATTATTATTATTATTATTATTTTTCTAAATTATGTTATACTATTTTATCATGATTTTATTATTATTATTTTTATAACATACATACGTTTTATAATACATATACATTTTTTTCATTTAATAATTCATAAATTTCTTTATATTATATACATACAGATTTTCACACACATATATATATTTTCCCATAGTTTATTTATATATTATATTTATATATATATTTGTTCTTTTCTTGTAAATATATACGCATATGCATACGTTTTTTTTATTTTCTACTTTTATATACTCTATATTTTATATGTATATGCTGATACATTTTTCTTATTTTTTGAAAATGTATACACATCTGCATGTTTTTATACTCTTATTTTATTGTCGTTACATATATACATGCATATTTTTAGAAATTAATATAAATTTGTTGTATGTATTTCTTCACTTACCCTTTTTATATGTACACTTATATTTGTATGCTAAGTATGTGCCCACTCGTATTTTCGGATTTGCTTGTATATTGTACTTGTATATATATTTTGTAAATATGTACTTATATGTGTTTTACTTTAAAGTTCTTGTATCATATTGTACATTATTTTTTTTAACATACCCTTTTTGAAAATATATTTTGGTTTTTACCATTCATCAAAGTTATCTCCTTGACTTAAAGGTTTTTTTTTTGAATAAAAGTATTATTGGAAGTTTGGGATTTTTGAGGGAAATTGAGCCCTAACGTATTGGGTTCCGATTTTCTTTGTCAATCTTAAATGATCGAGAATATTTTTTATTCAAAATGCATAAAAATCAATTTTGGGAACTTAACTTGTTGTGCCCTAACGTATTGGGTGTGGCATGTTACTTTCTCGAAATGAAGATTTTTTGTATAAAATAAAAGTGATATTCTAGTTTGGGGATTATGAGAAATTGTACCCTAACGTATTGGGACTCGATTTCTTTACATGACTTGAACAATCGATTATCCTTTTGCAAATTTCATCATTCAAGCTTATTTTAATTTTTTTTAACTTTCGACACTAAGACATTAAGAAGTCAATTTGGTACCGATTTTTGGGTGTTACGAGGGTGCTAACCCTTCCTCGTGCGTAACTGGCTCCCGAACCTATTTTCAAAATTCGCAGACCAAAATAATTTTTAAGGTGGGCCGGTCACGCCTAAATAAAGGATTGATAGCGACTCCATTTTTTTTTTGTTTTTTAAAGTCGACAACTGAAATTTTTGTTTTTCAAAAGACGATTTCGACACACTTTATATGGGCATGGGTTGTGCTCCGAATTTGGAGTGGGGTCTAAAAAACCATATAAGGAACTCGATAAGCAGTAGAAACATGCAAGTTATAAATAGGTGTTAGAATCTTGAGCATGGAGGAAGCGTTTGCAAGTTCCTGTGGTAAAGATCCAGATTACCGAATAAACTCAAATGAAAAAGTAATTTTTTTTTATCCTTCTTCTCACAACTTAACGTGTCAAAATATTTCAAGCCAAAGAATATAACTACAAAGGTTAACTTGGACACGTGTTAAAAAATCATTGGTGGGCAGAAAGATACAGTGAAGGGGCAGAGGATTTTGTTGTGTGATTGTTTTTAGCGTTAAGTGTCAATGTTGAGATCAGGTGTGGGAAATGGGCAAGGCCAACAGTTGAACCTCTTTTAACTTTGCTTCGTGAAATAGTTTCGTCGGCTTAAGGTCATCTACGAAATCCAGATAAGAACCCACGTTAAAGCACAACCACCACGGCTGATTGACAATGAACTCTCATTACAATTACAGCACAAATCGTGAATGGAAACTGATCAAACTAAGTAAAAATTAATTAAGACGGCTTTGTTTTTTTTTTCTTTTTAAAAGAAAAAAGGTTAGTTGCTTCTATGATAATATTGAAGAAATATTGGTTAGTTTCCACCTTTGTTTGCCAATCTTGAACACATACAGATAATATTTCCACTTTTTTTTTTTAATATTGTTGGTGTCTATTTTATAATAATACCATATTCAAAATTCGAACTTGAATCTTTCTTTAAAAATGTAAAATACCTTACCATTACACTCAACACTTATTGGTACTAAATCATTATTGTAACAATAAAATATTTATGTTGATTCAAATCATGAATTAATATTTAATTTCAAGTTTAAACTCTAATCGTTTTTCTAACTCAAAAAGAAAGATATTTAAATAAATTTTATATTACTACTAATTTTAACACAATTGATCTTGAATTAATTTCAAGTACATGCAATTAGTTTACGACCCAATCCAAAATCTAACACAATGTTCATCATTAGACCAATAACTTGAGGCTGGGATAGCTAATTTCTGATGTATTTGGATAATGATAAAGAAACTACCATATGTTTCATTTTTTCCATTAATGCAAACTTTAAGATACTATAAAATAATGATCATAAATAATTTTCCCAACTCTAATTTTTAGTTAATTGCATCTCAACAAGTAGGATCAATTTGTAATATAACTATATGAACATCATAAAATGATAATTAAGATGTAAAATCCTCCATAAACGCAAAGTGAATCACTCTTCCATACAGTACATAAAATGGCTTAATTGTAACCATAAATTCAGCTGATGATCATAGAACTGAGAGTCTGAGACATGAAAGGATCAAAGTACAAAACTTCAACTAATTACGGTAACATTAAAGAGGAAAAAATAAACCTAAAAAATATGATCAAAATATAAACGAACTATTTGATCACATCCTCGTTATTCATATATATATATATATGATAATATTTCTGTATAATTTAGCTTCTTTTAAGCACATGAAATACCGACAGTGGACGCTGCAGTGAATCTTTCCGATTCACTTCTCTCGACTACCATCGAGTTAATCTCCGGCGAAAGTCCTCCAAAATCGATCTCCGGGACCTCGGGGATGGTCGTGAGTGCACCCGTCTTGTCGTAAACTACGAAGTAGTCCCCGAGCGATCTTTGTTTCAACCACAAAACCGAATGACTCGAACTTTGTCTGAACTTGAATACGAATTTGAAGAGTTTGAGGATGGAGCGAGAGAATTTGGAAGGCTGCTTTTTGGAAACCGGTGGCGGAGGAAGGGTGGTGGAGTAGTGTAGGGGAGGAGGGTCGACGACTGTATGAGGCATGGACATTGTTCTTTAATGGAGATTAGCAGAGTCGAGTTGACGGTTGAAAGGCTTGAGTTGGAACGAGTCATATGGTGTGGTACCATTGAACCGAGTAAAGAGGAAGGCTTCTTATATATGGGTAGATATGAGATTACAATTATAAAAAGATCCAAAAATGAAGGAAAGCTCACGATCTCTTCATATGAACCATTAATTATTGGAGACTTTTTATTTGTATTATTTTCTAAAAGTAAATGTTAAAAGTCGGATCTGTACATTTTTTTTATATTTGATAGATTATAATGATTACATAAAATTCTTGTGCGGATAACATTGCATTTTCGAAAAATAAGTGAGTGATTAGACATTTTCTATTATATATATATTTTTAAAAATTACAAATTGTAAAATAAACATGGTAATTTAAAGAAAATATTACTCAATGTTGGTATTACTTTTTCTCCGTAGGAGGAGTGTGTTACATTCCAAGTAGTTAATATTTTTTTTATTGAAATTAGTATGTATTGAATTTGTATATTTTCGTGTATTATTTGAATTTATCAATATTTAATATATAAAATATTTAAATATATTAAATAAATTAGATTAAATAATTTCAAATATAAAAATATTAATAATTTTAACAAATAAAATTTCATCATTTAATAAGTTTAAAATAAACAAGGAAAAAAACATGCAAGTAAGTTGTATTCGTGAAGTTTTTAGAAATTTTATCTTTTTTTCTTGAGTTTGTTTGTTATTTAAATTTTTTACTTTTTATTTATTTATTTTTTTAAAAGTTACTCATTTACCTTAACTAAAGTTTAAAGATAAAAATTTAAATTTCGTTAATAATTTTTTTTAAAGAAGGTAAAAGAAAATAATATTTTAACATTATTCATGCATTGTCTGTGAGTAATATTTTGACTAGTGTAATTGGAATCAATCAGAATGATCTGGTACAATCGATACGGAACGAAATTTAAATCAATACGAAAAAGAAATGAACATTCTGATTTATTATTAAAACGGAGCATAATGACTGGTGCAACTAGAACTGGTGCAGACATGATTGATTACGAATGAAAATGTAAGCACCTATTATCTTAAGGTTGTCGGCAATGGTGGCATTTTTTTAATATACTCTACTTCTAACAAACCTTCTTTAGTAAACGCCATGATCATGGGAAAGATAATCAAGAACAACATGATCCATGATTTTTGAGCTTTGGTGAGTTGGTAAAGGAAGAGATCCCTTATTTAGGGGAAAAGTTTGGAAGAGATTAAAATCAAAGACTACCATTCTTTATTTTAATTGTTGTTTAAAAACCAATCTTTCAAATCAATTGAGAAGATTAAAGATAGCAGCACAGGACATCTTCCTTAAACTGCAACTCTGCTAGTTTCAGATGCCAGAGGTTTCATTTCTAAAGACAGAATTGCCTTTCTGTCGTGGAACGTTGCTCCTTTCAATCTCAACCTAGCCCACGCCTCATGAAACATTTGATTTGTACATTTCAGCCGGGCCTAAAGGGCTTTAACTTTGGCTTTTGCTTAAGACTTTGTTTAGTGCTTCATACATATGATTAATCAACCACATCACTGCTAAATAGCTTGAACTTGTTGGCATCAACAACTAACTTCCTAATAGAAGAGAAAGCGCCCATGATTCCGGCACCGGTGAAGACAACCATGATAAACAGATTGATCCAATAGATGAGGGATGATGTTTTGGGCTTGTAGGTCATGTTGTAAAGAAGCATAGGGAGGACAAAATCTAAAGGGATAAAGCCAATAGCACCTATCACACCATTGATGTCACCAAAAAAGGGAAGCATTGCTGCCATAAACCCACAGAATATGACGTACAGGGTTCGAAGAATTAGCCTAGGGATAAGGTTCCTCTTTGAAAACATCCCTTGGTTTACATCAGCTGATTGCTTCTCCATGATCTCGTAAGCAACTTGAGAATAAACCAGGCCAATGGCAAGTAGCTATAAAAGAACAAATATAACTGCAAGGCCAATAACTATTGTCGGGGCCAATGATGGTCCATCATCAGGCATTAGACTCTTGAGAATGTTTGAATTTGATTTGTCTCCAAAAGCCCAGAATCCAGAAACTGAAGCAGAGTAGAAAGTAACTAAAATTACACTGTAACACATTAAGAGTCCTTTAAACATCTTCCCAGTAGCAGGTGGAGCCAATGTTGCCTGTATCATATACAATCTTGTTGAAATGAAAAACCAAGAAACATATATGGTGGTAACAAAGATTAGAAACCAAACAAATTATGTTCCAACACTTTCAGATGTAAGATTTTGAAGTTTACTTGTATTTCATGAAGAATCCCATTTCCGAAAATGGCGGCTATTATTGTTGGGAAGAAACCGAACAACCGAAACAAAGCGAAAGCACAACCGGTGTTTTTTCTCTCCTTATAACTCCTGTCAAAAATTATGGCAAGCACAATAGCACAAGATATGTTCTCTAGCAACCTTAATCAACCACAAATCAACTAATGCAACCACAACAAAAATAAATAGAGACACCGGTATTTTTACGTGGAAAAACCCTTTAAATCAAGGGTAAAAACCACGGGACTTTAGAGTCCGATAAAGAGCTCTACTATCATCAAATGTTCGACTACAAGATCACAATATCAAGCCTACAACAAGCATTCAACTCCGACAAGGCTAACAATATGTAATCTTTAGCAAAAGAGAGAAAAATGAGAGAACATCACCAAAAACGTAGCTGCTGAAAAATGGGTATTTCCGACGCTACAAGACTCGGATGAAAAATCCGACCGTACAAAGTCAAGAACACCTTATCGCCTAGCTGCTGTCCAAAAATCAGCTCAATCGAACCACGGATGAACCTTCGATCGAAGAGTTGATCACTGCTGCACCAAACTTGAAAAACTGAAATTTTCTTCTCTCTTTCTCTCTGTTTTAATTTGAGATTTTTTTTTTGTTTTAGCTCTACTAAAATTTCTGCCCACATCATCCGTTAAAAGCCTCCCAAAAATGGCTTTTGACAAAACCAAAAAGAGACAATAAAATGTGACAGAAATTATTGGTTTCCACATAGTGAGACCCACACCTAACAATTATGGATATAGAAGTGAAGGCACTAAACACCCTCGATGAACTTGAAGATTCCAATGAATAGTCTTTATGTGGAGCATTTTTAGACAAACCTGCACCACTAGTAACAGTTGTTTAAGTTCGAAAATGCTTTGTCTCAATATTGAAAAGCTTTGTTTAGCAAGTGACAAGTGGTCTCCCTGCTGCCCACATTGCTGTGGTTCAATATTAAAGCCTATTCATAGCATTGAATATTTCAATTGTCACAGTGACATCATTCACAAACTATTCATGTAATTTGAGCCAAGTAACGTATACCTGCGTGGATACAAGCACCAACCACAAGGAACGTGTAGCCCAAGCTGAGAACTAGAGAAGCAAAATTGAGGTGTCTGAGGGAATGGAATGTGGGAATCTGAGAGAGAGCTATCATAACCACTGTTACCATTGCTATGAACTCGTACAGTTTCAACGATCCGCTGGGGGAAAGGTTCGAATACATGATCTTACAACATGAAAAGAAGAGAATTAGGAGAACAATCTAGTGATGTTAATATAAATATAGCTATCTAATATTTCAGACGTAACTAATTTATATTCAACATTCAAATCCAGCCGGATAATATGAATAACAACTATAAAATTGCATAGTATGAATTCATTTCTAGCTCATTGCTTACATGGTTGTAGACTTACATAATGCTGATAATTATGTTTGCTGACAAAGACTGATGTGATATGCTATATAGCAAAAAGCCAAAAAGTTGAGCAAAAACCAGCGACCTAACTTACCACCGGAAGATGGAAATAAATGATAAATGGATTGATTTGAACAATGACATTAATGGTATCTTTATATTAATGGTAAATGGGTCCCCAAGCGTCTCCATCGTTCTTGCAGATAACATTACAAGAATGTAATCTTGTTAGAGGAGAAAATTAAGAAACATGTTCATGCTAAGATCTGTATTGTATATAAGTAATGATTTTTTAAGAGACCAAATTTTTCAGTACTGTTGATGACAAATGAGATGCCTTGATTTTGCCAAAGAAGCAATTGTAATGAATAAGTTATATACATAATTGAGATTGGAAGGCCATATACATATACCTGAAGGCATTCCCCTGCAAGCAAAATTGCTCCTATTCCAACCCCAGTGTTAATGGCTGTTTGAATAAATATCACAAAATAAAACATCCATCCTGATCCTGCATAATAAATGGTGAAGCTTTAGAGTAAAACCCTACTTGATTGAGTTTAGATTTTATTATATATAAATATTTTAACTGAGATTCAAATTTTATCTTTTATATAAAATCTAAAAATTGAATTCAAAACACCATGGACCCGAATCAAGAAAACTTAAATGTTTGGATACCCATTTCTAAAGACCTTAATAAATGTTGGAAACAATGAGTTGGAACGTCCGCCTCATTGAGTTAACTAAACATAAACGAATTAAATATAAAATATAATTTGAATAATAAAAGCCTAAAAATTATTCGTTAAAGTCACGCGTAACTAATACAAGAGAGACAAACACTCCAAGAACCCGAAAACATAGTTTAACGGTTCAGCCTTTCCCGCTTTCCAAAAGAAGAACAAAGAAGTATTCTTCATGCCGTAATAAAAAAATCACAATTTAATTTTTTTTAGGTGAAATTTTTAAAATTTAATTAAATTTTATAAAAGAAAGCAGTTGATTGAATTAAAATAGGTGATGGGGAAGGAATTATTCTTGAAATGTGAACGAATAGGCAGCAACAAGAAGAAGATAGCCAACTTGAATGTGAAAACCTTTTCCGCAGTGTTCGAAAAAACAAACCAAAAACGTTGGAATCAATTCTAGATGATGATAATGATAATGATGGTGGTGATGTTAGTTGTTACCTAAAACATCAGCGGCGAGCTCTCGGAAGCGTATATGGCGGCGACCAGCTTTTTCACAGTGCTCGAGCACCAAGGACATGAGGTAGTAAGAGTAGAACGTTACACATCCCATCACCGTTAAACAGAAGAAGCCTAGTATCCATCCTAATCCTCTAAATGCATACGGTAACGTCAGGATCGTCGGCCCCACGATCGCCGTCGTTAGATGAAACCCCGCATGCCACCACTTCCCTATATTTATATTTCATCGTAAACCAGAAAGAAAAAGTAAACCAACGAAACTAAAAATCCATTGCTTTTTTTTTTCTCTTGAAGAGTGTTTTGGTTTCTGACCTTTTGATTCGAGAACAAACACAGCTCCGGCGTCAGAGTCTAGACGTAGCTCCGGTTGCGGTGGCTGAGCCATATTTTTAGAGGAAAAAAGAAAGAAGGGCAACTAGGAAGGCTAGTTGTTTGGTACTTATGAAATACGGCGGAGTGAAGTAATAAAAGGCAAATCAGAAACGGCGTTTTGTAACATATCTAGAACAAGAAATACTTATATCATATACGAAACATATATATATATGTGTGTATGTAATGGAGTTTTCCTAGCTTGGGTATTTTCACAAAATTTGAAGATCATAAATAGAACATGCACCATTGTTTTTTTTTACCCTTTTGTTTGAAGTTAGCCTCTGTTTCAAGATAATGCGAGAAAGTTTCCTGCTCTGTTTTGATTGCTTGGACGATGCTTGTCAGTAACGTGCCGTAATTGCCCTGTTTTAAACTACTTAATCATACAATGTTGCCAAAATTTAACCATCATTTTTAATTATTAACAGAAGATGTCTCTGTAAACAAAATACTGAGCTTGAAACGTTTTTAACTTATTAAGCAAGGATGGCTACTTATTAGGTTAACATATACACCCATCATCTACCGAATAAAAAAGAGATTGACCCTAATACACGTACAAGCTTATATGTTTAAAGAAACTTTTGCCACATTATAATAGATATGAAGAATTTACAGGATATCAAACAGATATGGCTATAGCAAGGCCAAAACCAGTTGCCTCTTCAAAACAATCAGCTGTAGCTTTTTATTGTCCAACATATGTTGCACATTTTGAATAAAAAATTTAAGGCAAAATCTTAAGTTCCATTTCAAACCAAGTTGCACATTTTGAATAGCTACTTCAAACCTTTTCATCCTTGTTGTTTCGATACCGTCCAATCCTCGTCTTCCACAGCGTCCAACTCACGACTTTCCGGAACAATCCTAGTGCATGAAGATTACCCATTTTCCCCTCCGATCTCCCTTCGGGTTCGGGCTTGTTTGATATGAATCCCGACCGCATCGAGTCATAGTGATAGCAGGGATATGGCAAAGCTATGGTGTGCCTCTCTAGGATACGACTGATTGAAGCTAATTCATATGAATCATAGAGAGGACTCCCACAATCCCATATGTTTTCATCGAGTTCCTTTTTCTTCTCTGATAACATTGGTCTTTTCTTTTCCATGAAAGAAAACACGGATCCATTTGTTTTTTTTATACCATGACAGGATATCATCACTTCGGTTTGTCTTTGTTAAAACATGTTTGTTGCCGATTCATGACCAGTCAAATTCTAACGCTTGGAACAATGTTATTGGTGCGAAGGGGGGCTTGTTATGTAGTTGGAGTTGTTGCATTGTTCATTTGCTTATCAAAGCAAATGAAAGGACTACCTAACAGCTTATAGGTAGAAGGGGAAAAAAAGAGAGGTAAAAAACGGCGGCCACCTAAATTAAAACTGAAACTACAATGGACCAGACAAACGGGCGGCTTTTATGTTTTATGTACTTGGCATATAGGATAGATAGAGTCTTTTAGTTTAAACATTATTGGTTTCTCTCATTTTCAGCGCATTGTTTCTAGTTTTCACTTATTTTCTAGATGTTTAATTATGATTAGGTAAATTGGTATTTATGAAAGGGGGTTTCATGAAGTGGACACCAATTATCCAAGCCCGTGGGTAAAGTGGTAAGGTTGAGAATCTTATAAAGAAAAATGAACAAAATCTAAATGGACAGTGGACACATATATATTCTATATCCATTCCAAGACTGCTACACGTTATGTTGCTTCCAGTTCAGAATAATCCAAATATCCCAACCCTTTTCCTTTTCCTTTTCCACTTTCTCCTTTCAATAATTTAATTTTTAATATTACAATTCAACTTTTCTCCTTAATAATGCATTCGGTTTTCAATAATATAGTTTAAATCATGGTTTTATATATTTTAGTAGTTTTTTTTCTAAATATCTTATAAAAATATTTGTTATTGTTTTAAAAAATATTATTTTTGTCTACTCACGATATTAATTCTATTATAATAAAGATACTAAATATGTTGAGTCAATTGATAGAGCTCAAGTCCAAATATTATAGATGGAAACATAAATGAGAGAAGTACAAGATTTGATCTAATTTGACTTCAAATAATGAT
Organism: Gossypium hirsutum; assembly: GCF_007990345.1. Classification (NCBI taxonomy): domain Eukaryota; kingdom Viridiplantae; phylum Streptophyta; class Magnoliopsida; order Malvales; family Malvaceae; genus Gossypium; species Gossypium hirsutum. The sequence goes on along the minus strand of NC_053448.1, from coordinate 59,298,092 downwards.
TTTTCTGAGACTAGATTTGTTAGACTTGGAATCAATTAAGGCATCGCTCTAAAATAAGAGGTTGGACCAATTAATTTACAAATTGATATGAATCAGTTGAACAGAACTAAAAAAATTAGTTCAATCGATTTTTTCTACTTTTTAATTATTTTTTAATTGAACTAGTGAATCGGTGATTTGAGTGGTTTGACCATTGGTCCTATTCTAAAAATCTTGCTTCAATTTTAATTCAATGCAATAAAATATATAATACTAAAAAATATCAAGTAAAAAAAAGTAATCATAAGTTAAAACTCAATTATAAAGAATCTTGGCATAAAAAAATCCAATGCGCCCTATAGATCACACTTAGTTACTTAGTGGGTCTTGGATAACCCAACAGTATCTGAGTCTAAATTGAGATATATATTAGATATTTTAACAATAACACTTCAACCAAAATCTCATTTATTTATTATATTAATTTTATTTGTTAAAAAAAAATACCCACATTGTTACAATCAAGTTATTACTATAACTATTTTTTTATATAATCAATTCTTTAATTGAATTGATTTTATTTCACATCAATTTAATTTGAATTTTCAAACACCGAGAAAATGAGAATATTTAATGTATCGTTAATATATAAGTTCAACGCATCATCAATGAATAATAACACGACACCTTATCAATAAATAAAATAAAAAATAACGGAGGACTTACAAATAAAGATAAAAAAACTTTATATATATAAGCACAACTAAATAATAATAATTATAAATAAATAATAAAATCATAAACTCTAAACTCGAGAACTTAAATCCTAAACTCATAGGTTATTAATTAATTATTTATAATAGTTATAATTAATATTTAATCATGTTTAAATAAAATTATTTGTATTTATAGGTAAGCTACACTCATGGTCATTAAACTGTTAGTAAGATTACATTTTGGTTATTCAAATTCAAAATAACAAAATGGCCACTGAATTATTCGAAAGTTTTAATTTAAGTCACTGAACTATTTAAATTTTTTTATTTAAGTTACTAGGCTGTTAAGTTTTTTTTAGAAAAAGTTTGGCTAACGAGCTTAAGCAATAATTCGACGGTCTATATGATGCATCAATACCCATCAGCGAGTAGAAGAATATACCTTAATTCCAAGTCAATTTGACGGCCATTAATAGAGATCGGAGAAGAAAATTGTTTGGATTTTGGTTCCTAAATTCATAATTTTTAAATTTGTTTTATGAAAAAAAAACTGAACCGTTGAAAAGAAGGGGTAAAAAAGCTTTCGATTGGTGTAAGTAGAGAAAGTTATACAACAACGATTTTAACAGTCTAGTGATTTAAATGAAATCTTTCAAAACGTAAACTAGTGAACTTGGGTCTAATAGTTTAGCCTATATTTATTTATAAATATTCTATAATTTTTTATTTATATATTGATGGTGCATCAAATATTATTATTTAAAAATCCATATAAATTAAAAATGAAATGTAGATATTATTTTGGTTTTAATTTTGATAATTTTATCATTGAGTTAAGTCTTTTTTTTTACACTTAACATCAATTTTAGCCACAATTAAATAAGTTTACGCACATATTTTTATCCATTTCCTCGAATAAGGGTATTAAGACAGTCATATTTTCCTCCAAAGCGCCTCCCTCTTTGAACTCCTCGGCCAATGCTTACTCGTTCTGTCTCCTTACCATAATCATTGGAAAGACGATATCCTCTTCTTCGCCGATTGCCGGGGTCGGTTAACGCCATATTCGACCGGATAACTAAGTTCCGTCGATATATCTTCCGGCTAGCTTTTTTTTCGTCATTTTACTTTTGTCTCTCTCAAAAGATGGCGTCTGAGGACGTGAAAAGGAGCGAGTCGGCTGTCACGACGATTGTGAATCTGGCGGAAGAAGCGAAGTTCGCTAAGGAAGGAGTTCAAGCGCCGAGCCACGCGTTCCTTAGTATTTGCAAGTCTCTAGTCGCTGGTGGTGTCGCCGGTGGAGTGTGAGTCACTTTGTTTCTTTTAAAAGATTCGCTTTCCCCCCCCCTTTTTTTTTGTTTAAGTAGTTTGATCGTATTTTTACTTTATTTTTGAGACTTTTTTTAGTTTCTTCAGTCTTGACAATAGAAAAAGAAGGGCCGTATTTGTTCAACTGATATAGTAAATTTTTTTCCCACTTTCAGCTAACATTTTTAATATTATTCTTTTTGCTATGGATTCATTTCATTGTTTTAGAACCAGTGATTTTTTTATTATTTTTCATGGAAATATTCTCCTGTATGTTTTATTCTTCCTTGCAGCTATTGAATTTTTTTTTTTGGTGAAAGCAGCTATTGAAATTTTAAACCTTTTCTTTTTCTAGTAATACTCTGATTATGATGATACTTAATCGGGGTCCCTTTTTCCCTGTTATTTTTGAAGAACTGATGATAAATTGGAAATATAGGACATATAAATAATTTGTTTAAATTAGGAGTTAATCTTTTATAGAATGATAGTTTAATGTTGTTTGAACCTTCAGAAGAAAAGCTCCTTCTCCGCTTTTAGGATTTTGCAGGACTTGATACTTTAGGGTTTTAAATCTTGTGACATATTTAACAAGATGTTTTATCAATACGGTCATTCCCATTTCATATTTTCCACTCTCTTAAGGGTAGGGGAGCATTTTCTTTAAACTTCAAGGATGAGAACATGGTGATGGTGGCATTTGATGCTTCGAGAAATTTGGTGGTAACTCTTGTGGCCTTGATGGGTAGTTGTGAGAATTGAATAGAGGAACTGAGGGAGAATTGAATCTTTGATGCTGATCAGTGAAGAATGTAGTCATTCCTTGGTCTACAAGTTTGCTTGTAACTTTTTTCGTTTGAAAAATAGTTGCAATTGAATGGAAGGGTCGTAGGGAGAAATGTTAACACATTGATAATTTGATGGTTTTCTTCACTTCACGTTGATATCATGTTTGACTCACCATTCATTGCATATTGCATTTACTGAATGTATGTTATATCTGTTTCAGGTCACGTAGTGCTGTTGCCCCCCTAGAAAGATTAAAGATTTTACTTCAGGTAGTTAATTTAATATTTTATTGTTGTCATTTGGTCCTTATTCGTTAAGTTCTCATTTTATTGTCATCTTATTCTTCTAGATTGAACACTCAACTTAATATCTATTATTGGTTTTGCTTATGGTGTAGTTCTTTAAATGCGTGGTATGTTTTCTTAGTGTATCAGTATTATAGTTTGTTTCTTTCACTTAGAGTACAGATTACAGGATTTCCTTTTTGAACCTGCAGGTGCAGAATCCGCATGGTATAAAATACAATGGAACAATCCAGGGTTTAAAATATATATGGAAAACCGAGGGTTTTAGAGGAATGTTTAAAGGCAATGGTACTAATTGTGCTCGCATCATCCCAAACTCAGCCGTGAAGTTTTTTAGCTATGAGGAAGCATCTAAGTAAGCCTTGGCCTTAAGTTGTTTTTATCACAAATTTTTACCAAAACAGTTAAAAGGATGCCTGTCTCAGTATCCAAAATTTATCTTTGAACAACTGTATACAAAATATGAACTGATATCTTCCCTTCTACTTCTTTCTGAATATAGGGGGATTTTATACCTTTACCGGCAGCAATCAGGAAATGGTATGCCTGTATCCTTTTTGCCTTCACAATTGTTGTTTTTATTTATCCCTCCAATTGCACTTATGATGTGACTGAGATCTGAAGCTGATTGGCATGATTCAATTTTATTGACTATGCAACTATTGAGGGAAACATGTCCTGATTGTGAACTTGGTGTGCTGAATATCTGATTTTGTGTCAAAAGAGACAAATGCACTTGGTTGTGCCAACAAAGCGTGTACATGCATACTTTCAGTCTGCATTTACCATGTGAAGGGAAAATGGAATCTCTTATATGGCCTTGATTGGCAGAAGAGTTTGCATTTTGCAGTAATCATTGATGTTGTGGTTAGCATTTTACTAAGTACTTTCTTCGTTTAATTTTTTCTTGTAGAGGATGCTCAACTCACGCCACTTCTATGCCTTGGAGCTGGTGCATGTGCTGGAATCATTGCCATGTCAGCCACTTATCCAATGGATATGGTACGAGGTCGTCTAACTGTCCAGGTAATCTTTTGAGTTTCTTTCTGAAACATTAATTTAGTTGACTTAAGTTGGATCAACTCTCTTTTGCCTTTAGGGACAGACTAGCCTCTTGTTATCACTTGATGGCTACCATCCACATGTTATATTTGCAGACCGAGATGTCACCTCGCCACTATAGAGGAATCTTTCATGCTCTTACAACAGTCTTGCGGGAAGAAGGACCTCGTGCTTTGTACAAAGGCTGGTTACCTTCAGTAATAGGAGTTGTAAGTAAAACTTTTGCAATCTGACTACCTGCATAATTTACTGCCTTATGCATTCTAGGTATGAGCATCCAGATGCATCTAGACTTCTACTAGTATAACGAGTTCCATTTATGGTCTGCCTGAACTTAAGTATGTGTTGGTTTTTGGATGGCATATAGCTGTTCATGGCTAACAGTCAAATTCCAATGTCTGATACTTTTCTACTTTTAGTATATGATCTTCAGTAATGGAAGAATTTTTCACCTTATGTTTGTATGCAAAAGCCTAAATGTTTCTTATGATGTTTATAGGTACCCTATGTAGGTCTTAACTTTGCGGTTTATGAATCTCTGAAAGACTGGTTGATCAAAAGGAGACCATTTGGGCTAGTTGAGGACTCTGAATTAGGTGTCACAACAAAGCTGGCATGTGGAGCTGCTGCTGGAACCGTTGGCCAGACAATTGCTTACCCTCTTGATGTCATTCGACGTAGAATGCAGATGGCGGGCTGGAAAGATGCAGCTTCAGTTGTCACTGGTGATGGGAATAGCAAGGCTCCCCTTGAATATACTGGTATGGTTGATGCATTCAGGAAAACAGTTCGGTATGAGGGTTTTGGAGCATTATACAAGGGTTTGGTTCCCAATTCAGTGAAGGTTAGTGTAACATCTTAGTCTCTGCAATCAACTTTCTCTTGATGTACCAAATACTTTTTCTCTATCATTAACTTCTTGCATTCTGTTTGAAGAAAAGTGCCTGTACTTGTATACTTCTTACCTGTACATTTAAATAATAAAATGTTGTTTGCCATTTTCGTCAGGTGGTTCCATCGATAGCAATTGCATTCGTCACATACGAGTTGGTGAAGGATGTTCTTGGGGTTGAGTTAAGGATATCTGATTGAAGGATTATTCGATTTTTGGTTGATATTCAGTTTATTTTAGTGGTGAGGAATTGCTGTGAATTTAGGTGGTTATTTAGCTACGTTACTTTTCTTCTTCGAAATAGCACATATTTAAATATAAATATAGAGGTATGATGTGTGAAATATATGAAAAGGCTTAGGAGAAAAGCATAATGGTGTCAGATATGTATCAGTTTTTGAAATTTACCTGTCCGAGTAACATCTACTTTTAGAGTCTGTTTAAATTTCTTCAGCATCACATGTGCTGTGGCAATGACGTTAGGAAATGGTGCTGCTAGAATACGCTCTGTTAGATTACCTTTTTTGGAAGTTAATGCCAAGTTGTAGTAGTGATGATTATTAAATAAGACATCACATTTAAGTTTTAACTTTAAAATATAGATATTTATGTTACTCAGATTTTTACAATAAAATATATGATTTGGGCACCTATTTACTTTTGTGGTTGAAGAATAGTTTTTGTATTATACTTAATTTAATTTTTATAATTAGTTAATTATAGTTTATATATTTTTCGAATTCTAACATAAATGGCAGTGGTGGAGTCCTAAGGTTTAAAATTTTTAATTTCCCCTTTATATACATACCATGAGTTCTTTCCAATATTTTTATAGTACTAAAAATAATATTAAAAAAATTTATTCTTGATAAAAAATAAAAGGAAAATCTTATTGAAGAAACTAAGTTTGGAGAGGTTTTTTTTTATAGATAATCTTGTTGTTTATATTGAGAGGGATAATTGAAGCTTTGGATTTAGACTCTATATTTAGTGATTTTATTTCATTGAAAAAACATTGTGCACAATTTTAATTAATGATATAATATTTTCTTTTAACTTGTATATATTTGGGAAAATAATATGGAGCAAAATTTTCATATAATAATTAGTATATTACAAGATATTATATAAAATTTAGCTTAATCCTCCTAAAATTAACATTCTAATCTACCACATGCAGATGAATAAGAAGGGTGGAAAAAGTAGATGGGGGGAGAAAATAAGAAAAAAGAATGAAGGGAGAGGGTAAAATTAAAACTTCCATCTATTCATAAAAAATGTATATAATTTAAATAATTAGAATTAATTTATCAAAATACAATTGATTATTATTTATTAATTAAAATAGATGGAAAAAAATATAAAGTAAAGGTTCTATTTTTTATGTTTATAAGGAATTGAAATATATAAATTGAGAGAAGCGTGAATCCCCGACGTGGCGGGCCCAAATTCCAGTAACTTTTAAATTTTGCTTCTCTAACTGAAGATATTATTAATTTTCCAAAATTCAGGAATAATAATTACTTTATCCATCCAACTTTTTTTCTTCACCTTCATTGCTTCTTAGGGTTCTAAGATTTCTAGGGTTTCTCGATTTTTTTCTTTTTGATTCCCAGTTTTAGCCTTTCTCCTTTTCTACTTCGCCGATTCTCACCTCTTCACTTGGGCGGGTCAAGTTCTTCGAGTTTTCAGTTCCAAGAATTGGTGCGGTATGTTTTCTTAAATTGATTTTTTTTCCCATTTCTGGTTGGTTTCTTTTCTATTGCCAGAAAATAAGTGTTGAAATAATCCTTGCTTAATATTGATTGGGGTTGGGGTGTTTTGGAACTGGTTGAGAATAACGAAATAATTGGGACTTTGGAATTTTAATTTCATTTTCTGCATTATAGGGAAGCGTTATTAGGTTTTATGAAATTGGAATAAAAGCGAATTTGATTGCTCACGCTCTTGCCTGTGTTTTTAGCAGTGCTTAGACGTTTTGATTCACAATTTTAACAAATAAGAAGTTTATTGCTTAATATTTGTACACATATTTGCTTGTTGGCAATTCAAACTATGCACTTCATGAAAATTGAGGAATTCTTGTATAAGCCCGTTTGGATATCTTTAAACCTAACGAATATGCAATTGGCACTTCCCTTAGATTTGTGGGGTTGATGATAACAGTTACAGACATGATTATAATGGTTTCTCACTAGGAAGCAATATGCAGTGAAAGAAGACATTTCGTTGGATGAAAGTTTGCGCCTAAAGCATGGATGAAGAAATAATTGAAGAAGTAGCTCCAATAGATGCAGCTGAGGGGGCTCACCTTCAGGGCAAAGAGGTTGAGTATTTGGTCAAACCTGACAACTGCAACGTGTTGGTGTCTCAAGAAATGGTGATACCGGTTGAGGTTAATGCTTCATTCCGTGTTCTTGGTGATGTATTGGAAGGAAAGAATGCGTTGGAACATGGGTGTGCTAGCCCTTGTACTTATAATGATGAAAATGACATGGTTGAAGAGTTAACTTTGAGAAACTATAATGGCTCTAACATACCCGTAGTTGGTACATCAAATTATAGAGAAAAAACGCAGATGAGGCAGAGCCGTTGGCAACATCTTTATCAGTTGGCAAGCGGATCAGGAAGTGGGGGTTCATGCGGCAAGATGGACAACAGTCAGGCAATGCCAAGTATGCCACTGGATGCAAGGTGTGCATCTTTTCCTGAAATTTTGGGTCACAAACCTTTGAGTGATGGGCAGACTGAAGCTGCAGCACAATTGATTGGTGGTGAAAATAATGAGGTTTCTGGCAGTCAGCAATCTCATGGAGGTATCAAGACAAAGATTTTATCAAAATCAGGATTTTCTGAATTTTTTGTTAAAACTACATTGAAAGGTAAGGGCATTATATGTAGAGGTCCGTCTCATGATGCCTCCAGAGTTGACCTTAGACATCGAAATAACACAAAATCTACCGGGCAAACTATGGTGGCTCTTATTCCTCCTGTGAAAGCTGCTGGAAGCCCTGTGGTGGCTTCTAATACTTCACTAATCTTGGATAATAGAGCTGTTGTGACTTCTCCCAATGGGATCATAGTGCCAAGGGCTGGTGAGCGTGATCATGATGGGATAAACTTGAGAGAATGGCTGAAAGTTCAGTCTCATAAAGCAAACAAAGCTGAGTGCTTGTATATATTTAGGCAAATTGTGGATCTGGTTGATTATTCTCATTCTCAAGGAGCTATCTTGCATGACTTGCGCCCTTCTTGCTTCAAGTTGTTGCAAGCTAATCAGGTTAAATATATTGGTTCAGGTGTTCAGAAAGGGCTTCTAGATACTATGTGGGATAAAGATTCCTCTCCTTCTGAGAACTTTATGACTAGGAGAAGGCCAATGAAGCAGGGGATGATTTCCTCAATTGGTCTTTGTGCTAAAAAGCAAAAGATCAATGAGAACACAAACTTGACTAGGTGGCCTCTGTTTCATTCTAGAGCTAACCTCAAAAATGAAACCATAAACACCCAATTTTCTCACAATGGATCTAGCGAACATTGTCCAAATACACAATTTAGCAATTTTGGGAGCTCTCATTCTTCTAATTCAGCTCAGCATCAGTCAGTCTCTGTGAATGAGCAGTTGGAAGAGAAGTGGTATGCTAGTCCAGAGGATATCAATGAAGGTGTTTGCACAATTTTATCTAATATATACAGTTTGGGTGTGCTGCTTTTTGAGGTACAAAAACCAATTGTTCTGCTATCTTTTATTTGTTTTCTTATCTATTTTTGATCTGCATGGAAGAGAGTGGATATTTGTATTCGTTCTAAATAGCAATTGATTGTTTCTTTCAGTTGCTTTGTCAATTTGAATCTGAGAGAGGACATGCTGCTGCAATGTTGGATCTACGCCATAGGATTTTTCCTCCAACTTTTCTGTCAGAAAATCTCAAGGAAGCTGGATTTTGTCTTAGACTACTTCACCCAGAACCTTCTTTGCGCCCAACAACCAGGTACTACAAATTGTTCATCGGTGCTAAATGTGAAGCTCTAGAATCTTATAACTGATGTTGGATATGGAGACTTTGAAAAAGTAGCATGCCAATGTGTAGGCTAGAATTTTAAATGCCTTAGTGATTAGACTATGATAATTATATATATATCTAGTAAGCTATATCTCTATGATAACCTATGTATCTTGCAAAAAGCATCAGTGAATCAGATGATGAATTGATTGGAGAATTATATTCCATTTATTATTGGTGGAAAGAACAAGAATAGAAATTAACAAACTATAAAAAACAAAAATGTGGAAGTAGTTAAATTGCACCATGTAAGGCACATCTTGGAGATCTGCATGGAATTAAATTTCAGGTAACGGTATGTTGATGAAACCATTTTCAGCTTTATTATTCAATGGCTAAGTCTTAAGCATCAATGCTTACGTTAGTACAAACTTGCTTTCTTTGTGCTTGTATTTGTAAATGTTCGGACCCTGATGTCCATTTATAATTCAATATAGGATTCTAAGTTTATAGTTGTTGATATTTATCAGGGATATCCTACAATCTGAAGTACTTAATGGATTCCAGGAAGTATTTGCAGAAGAATTGTCGTCATCCATTAACCAAGATGATACTGAATCAGAATTATTATTGCATTTCCTTGGTTTATCAAAAGAGCAAAAGCAGAAGCATGCCTCAAAACTAATGGAAGATATTGCTTGCTTGGAAGCAGATATTAAAGAGGTTGAGAAAAGAAGGCACTTTTCTAGAAAACCTTTAACTTATTCTTCCATCAATGCGAGGGAATGTAGGCACCATAGTAAAGAACCTCCAATCTCGGAGATGCATTCAAGTTTATACCCGTTTTCCAGTGACAATGAAATGAGGTTAATGAGAAATATCAATCAGCTTGAATCTGCTTATTTCTCTATGAGGTCAAGAGTCCCTTTTCATGAGACCGATTCTATGAGACGGCCAGATAAGGATTTACTGAAAAATCGTGACAATGGGCATTTGACACAAAACAATGAAGAAATACCGAATCCTCCTGATTGCCTTGGAGCATTCTTTGATGGTTTGTGTAAGTATGCTCGATATAGCAAGTTTGAAGTCCGTGGGATAATGAGAAGTGGGGAGTTCAACAACTCTGCGAATGTAATCTGTTCTTTAAGTTTTGATCGTGACGAGGATTATTTTGCTGCTGCTGGTGTCTCTAAGAAAATAAAGATATTCGAATTTAATGCACTTTTTAATGACTCTGTTGATGTTCATTATCCAGTCATTGAGATGTTAAACAAATCAAAGCTTAGCTGTGTTTGCTGGAATAACTATATCAAGAACTATCTGGCTTCAACTGACTACGACGGTCTGGTTAAGGTTTGTACATCTTTCCAGACTTGTAGATTTTCTAGTTTAAGGAACCAGGGTTTTTTTTGGTATGAATGTTGATGAAGTGAATGCTTGTGGCAACTGTCATATCTATGGTATAATTGCAGGGATTTTTTGTTAGATTCTAACTTGACAGGAGCTGCTTGCATTTTACGTGCTTACCTCAAAACTTCGGTTGTCATTAGTTCTTGTGACATTTCCATTGAATCTCTTTTGGTTCAAAGTTTGCTGAACTTCTAATAAATTTGGATATTCTTTTTCTATTTCCTCTTGGCAATTCTGAAACTAGTCGCTTTTCCTTATGCTGCTGATCATATAGCCTGTAGGTGATGGTTGTTCCTGAACGAAAACCAGAAATCTTTCGCTTGACCTATGAAACTGTTCTGGTCTTAGAAGCTAAGTACATGGCTTAGAACTGTCAAACTACAGTACTTCACAATAGCTTGATTGCTACCATCATAGGTTTATTTAACTTTTGATGGTAAGTTTAATCTAAAGCTTCGTTAGACATAAATTTGAATCATAGGCTTTAAGAAAATTGATATACCATCTATAACCATGTTCAAAGTGGTGTCTGTGATGGTTTTGGAGGTCCCCTTGTTCAACTCCATGCTATACTTTTGGATGCTGCTAGTGAATTTTTCGATCAAGAAGTCTCATTTGTTTAAATAATGTTGTGGGTATAGCTTATGTATGTTGGTTCCTTTGTGCCATAATATATTTGAAATGCAAAGCTCTTGGCTCCTGGAATAACCATGATTCCTTTTAATTTGCTTTGCATGCAGCTTAGTCATTTCCTTATCCATCATAAGATATTGCTGTTGAAATTACCTTTAGTATTTTCTATAAAATTCATGTATCGCTCATTGATACTATTTGCTTGGATGAGATCCAGTTATGGGATGCAAGCACCGGTCAAGCTATCTCTCATTACATTGAACATGAAAAGAGAGCCTGGTCTGTTGACTTTTCTCAAGTGTATCCAACAAAATTGGCTAGTGGCAGTGATGACTGTTCCGTGAAACTATGGAGCATTAACGAGGTATGTTCTTCAGTCTCTTATGGCTTTAATAGCATAAAATACATGGCTTTTTTCCCCTCTGAAAACTATTCAAATTAGGTAGAGCAACAAAAAGAGTATAAATGCAGAAGCTGGATCTCATACCCAGGTTAAGTTAAGCCCACTGGTGCGAGACACACGTTAGTCTCCTGGTTGTCCATACTTTGTTATATTCAACATATCAAAGAAATAAGTTGTATGAGAATGTCTACAACTCACTGCTCTTGTTGATCATGGATGAACACTTTTCTTACCTAAGTGTATTGGACAAAACAATTAATAGGAATGATTTTATGGATCTTCATTTTTTGTTTACAAATGCCATAGAATTTAAGTCATAGAGGAGTTATAAAGATCACAAGAAACTGTCCTCATCTGTTTATGCATGTTGTGCAGGTTGGATATGAATTTGAACTGTTTTTGCATAAACATAATGATCTTCCATCATTCAAGGTGCCTTGAAAGCACTGCTCTAAGTTGCCTAAGCTTATGAGATTAACCTTCTCCCCCCTCCTTTCTGGGTGTAGATGAACTGCTTGGGAACCATCAGGAACATTGCAAATGTCTGCTGTGTTCAGTTTTCTGCTCACTCCCCTCATTTACTGGCATTTGGATCTGCGGATTACAAAACGTATTGCTATGATCTTCGGAATGCTAGAGCCCCATGGTGTGTTCTTGATGGTCATGATAAAGCCGTGAGCTATGTGAAGTTCCTGGACTCGGAAACTGTAGTTACTGCTTCCACTGACAACACATTAAAGCTTTGGGATCTCAATAAAACTAGCAGTGGGGGCCTGTCCTCTAATGCTTGCAGCTTAACATTTTCTGGACATACAAATGAGAAGGTTGGCATTTCTCTGCTAAAAAATAGTTTTTTGTCACTAATATTCTTGACCCTGGCAAGCCTTTTTGTTCATTTGGGTTTGGTTCTGATGTTTTACCTGCTTCTCCAGAATTTTGTTGGATTATCCGTTGTTGATGGTTTTATAGCATGTGGCTCAGAAACAAATGAGGTATCCTTAACTTAAGCTTGGTTTTCTTCAGTTTTCATGAGGCAGGGGGGGAGGGATCTATTATCACTCAATAAATGCATTATCTGCTTGTTTTGACTGCAAAGCATTAACATATTGAAATGCTGTCCTAGGTTTATGCATACTATAGGTCACTGCCTATGCCAATAACTTCTCATAAATTTGGGTCCATTGATCCCATTTCTGGGAAAGACACAGATGATGACAACGGGCTGTTTGTATCAAGTGTTTGCTGGAGAGGGAAATCAGACATGGTTGTTGCTGCAAATTCTAGTGGATGTATTAAAGTATTGCAGATGGTTTAAGGAGAAGGTTAATTGCTTAGAGTCATCAATTACTGGCGTCATTTGGTTGCCAAGTTTTATTCTCGAGGCTTATTCTTAAGCATTGAAGCCATCTTGGGTTCAGGCAAATATGTCATACATGGATGACTTGGTCTGCTCGGTGGCTCATTATAATAGGCTTGGCTTTGATTCATAGAAAATTATATACAGAGTAGAGTCGAGCCAAACTGGAGTTATGGTTCCAGGTTATCAAGATTATCCAGAGCTAGGTTCCAGTTATTCTTTTACATGCTTAAGAATCCAGAATATCATGACACTTCCTGAGTCTTGAGAAAGAGGATCAAACCGTAAATACGGGAATGCAAAATCAAGATTGAGGTAACTTCTGCTAAGAGGCTTTCCATCTCGGTTGTGGGAGCGAGAGTGTATGCTATATTAGTACGTGTCTTTACTTCTGCTGGTGATCCTTGAAACTAAGGTGCAGTCCTTTTAAGCGTTGTAATATATATATATATAGAGAGAGAGAGAGAGAGGTATAATTGGTAATTTACTCAAATGTAGGGTATTCTTTATTGAGATGTAAGTAAGCATTCTATGATTCTATGTAACTGATGTTTTACCAGTGTAAATCTATAAATTTTGATGTATATGATAGTTTCGGCTATAATTTCCAACAAAATGCCCCTCATTTTGGGTTCCCAGATATTTCCTACCCAGTTTTGCTCAACCAAAAACCAGGGGCCGTATTATCGAGTAGAATTGAAAACGGAGTTAATTTGATCTTGGAAGCTTTATCAGAAGAAATTGACTGGATTAGAAAATATGAAAAGCAGCAGCAGCAATAAACAATTAAAAATAGTGCATGGGTGCCGGGAGGGATAATGATTTGCTCTTGTTGAAAGTTTTAGAATTTAAAGATGGAAAGCAAAATAAAAGTACTATATAAATGACTTGATACATGAGTTCCACTCTTTTTTGAATGTTTTTTCCAATGTGATGTTTTTATTAGCAAAAATTATAAACTTCGGTACCCTAATATAAAAGTGTTTACTTCTACTTCTTAATTTAATTCAGATTTTATGTAAATTTATAATTAACTAATGCTATATTTGGTTAGTAAAGAGAATGAGAATATTTCGCTTATTTTGAAGATGTCTTATTTGTTACATGAGTTACTCATCTTTCTAATTGTATTTTTAAATTTTTACTAATTATTCTTTATTTTATATTTAACTATTTTAGAAACATATGTATTAAATATGTTTTTTACTCTTATTATTACACTAGTAACCAAACATAGAACATTAGCAATTAACTTTTACCAAATCAACACTAAAACCCGAAATAATTATCGCATCATAATTGTATTTAACAAATTAAACACAATATCAAACAAATTCACAATTAAAACTAAATTAGTTCTATTAACAAAATCATAAAAATTCAAACCTAATAATATTACTAATTAGCTTCCACAAAAATTGAATTAAACCCACAAAAGTTAACTTCATTACCTTTAGGTATCAAAATATATAACTTTTTTCAAATATAAATATCATATTAAAAGAAAATATACCAAATTCAGGTACCAATTGATGTATTAAATCCTTAAATATTTAAAGAACAAATAAACCAGATTTGATGACGGTGATGATTGTTCTTAGGCCCCTTGAATTCTTTGGACTTCAACGATAATAATAATTGTTACTTTAACCAATCCTCTAGGATTAAGAACTCTTAGTAAATTGGAGTGTGATGAAGAAACAACAATAATCTTGAACACAGACGAAATCAAAAATTATTTTTTGGGGTTGGAATTGAGTTACATATTTTTATAAGAATTAAAATCACATTTTATCATTGAATTAACTTTATCCCTATAATTTTTAAAAGATTAACATTTTGTGAGATATCCCCAATATTTAAGTTTTTTTATTTTTAAATTTTAGTTACATTCAGGAATAATTTGTTGTATAAAGATATTAAGCAAATGAGGAAATCAGGTTTGAAACTACTCTTATTGCTGCAATTAATTTTCATCATGTCCTTATTCAGTGTACCAATGACTGCTTGGATCCACAGGAAATGTGGAGCTTTGGCTACCATGTCCTTGTTATCTTCAATTACCTGATTTAGACAGCACCCATGTTTAGTTTCAGATGACAAATGCAAAATGCTAGTCTTGCATTCAAGTTTCAGATCATGACACTAAATCCAAATTTCTTTCCCTTTTATTTAGGCAACTAATTAATTCTATTCTATCCTTAGCATTTGTTTTTTCTACATATTAAATATATAGGTAAGGTTTTGCAGCCTTAGTATTTTTGTATTCATCTAATCATCAAGGAACATTCAAAATTCAGACCATTTACCAAATTCTCCAACTTATATCCCACAACTACATTGGAACTTCAACTCGGGAAATGCCAAAATTTGAACATTACTTCTCCAGTTGGAAAGATGAAGAAAATCGTTGGACATCTAACTCAAATCAAATTTTATCCATACAAAATTCGATAAATTAATTTCATTTGTATTAATATAATTTTCTATCAAGTTAATGCCACGATTCATAAATTATATCATACCATTTTATTTTAATTTATGGCACTAAATGATGACTCATTTTATATATCATAAATCTTTAACAAGAGAATGAAATTCAACCTTTCACGACCAGGGTATTAAATGCACTAGATGTTTACCTGTTCTAGTACTACCCACAGTATTCTATAAATCTCCCCTATTCTAATCCATGGTTCTTTGATTGCCTATAAAAATGGCTTAACTTGGACATCATTTCAACATGCTAGCTTCAATAAACACACTGGTTGTCCAAAGGTGAACAAGAAGAAGAAGATGAGTGGAACAAACTGCTCCAAAGCATTCGACATGGCTGCAAGAGTAATGGCTAATGGGAACCATCACCAAGCAAAGAGCAACGACAAGTGTTGTTACTTTCAGATGCCACTCCACTATCCCAGGTACAAAAAGAGTGACTATGAGAACATGCCTGAGTGGCAGCTCGACGGCCTGCTTAACCAGTATGGCCTTCCTATCATCGGAGATGCTAACCAAAAGAGAAAGTTTGCAATGGGAGCTTTCCTTTGGCCTTCCCAGGTTGAATGATAATACAAACTACATTTGCCTAGTCAAACATATCATACTTCTAACTGATGAACAACTAGCTTATGTATAATTATATGGTAAATCTTGAAGTAGCTGGCTTTCAAGTGGTATCACTGTTTGTACCATATTGATTACTTAGTATTATGTTGAATTATATCGTTAAGCAGCAGTTTAATGTAATGAATTATTGATTATTAATCTTCAGTGTTGAACTATGGCCCTCAGAAGATGTTTTGTTCATGTTTGTATCATATATATAACATGTTTTTCACTGTTTGTGTTTGTTGTTTCAGTGTTAATTAACATTTTACTCGTGTTTTGGCACGATGAACTTCCCGTTCGTCGTTTTTTCCAGCTTTATGCGAGCTTTGTTCGATCATTAATAAAAATTCTCGGTTTACCAGAAAAAAAAAATCATTGACACAATAGGACTAAGTGAGTCATGTGAACAGTTTTCACATTCTGCCACACATGGGAATACTGATAAGAAATTTACACTTCTTCTTTATGGTACTGTAAAAATTTTCATATCAAGATTGATTTCAACTTAAGTAGATTCTAGAGTCAAAGTAGGGTAAAGCTGTTCTTATCGTCCAAACAATGTCTCGAATATGTCTTACAAGTTCGCTTATATCAAAGCTCCATGATGATGCTTGCATGTTTTGTAACAAGACCCCCCACCCCCCCAACTTGTTTGATGGGTCCAATGTCAGAGACAAAACATGTGGTTTTGAAGCAACCAATCATAACATCAAGAATCTAGTTTGGGATTTCGATAGCTGAAAACCAGCAGCAGCAATGGGTGGATCTGTATTTACTGACTGATTAAGTCAAAGAGGTTGGGTTTCATAGAATGGATAAGAAGGGTTGAAATTTCACTTTTAAAAGCGAAAATTTGATCAAGTCGCCTGCGGCGTCGATGTCAAGCTGGGATGGTTGGACATGCATGAATGTGTGCATTGGGGTTTTTAATTAAATTGTTGAGACAGACAAGTGAGGTCATGTAATGATGGTTTTTCAAATTAAATTGAAAATAGGGTTTATCCAATTTACATCCTCAGATGATAAGATATTGCTCATAAAATGAAGGGATCTCTCTATCGTCCATGAAACAGGGTTCATAGTCACATTGTTTTAATGTATAAGCTTTCACACTTAGCTAACAAATAAATGTTTATCACGACACAACAAAATAACCCTTCACAACTTTGATGTAGACAAACATCCGTACCTCAGTCCTCATTAAACCTTTAGTAGGATCGGAGGTGCATCCTCACTAGGCTGTCCAAACTTTTGAATTTTTTTTAAAATTTTCATAAAATGTATGAAATTTTGAGAAGTTTTAATTAAACTTATCAAAATTTTTGGAAATTCACATTAAAACTTTCGAAGTTTTTAAAAATTTTAATTAAGCCCTTCCAAAACTTAATGTCAAGATTTGCCACTGAGTAGGATAAAGTTCATAGTAATACACTTATTAAACAATGATACACTAATAATTTACTCTTGAAAAAGGTATAATAACTTATTTGACCCTCTAACTTTACAAAAATATCATTTTAGTCCTCATTTAGTTTTCATCTTTTTTGGCTCATGTTGTTTGTAAAACCACCCCAAAATAGATGGAAAAGTTAACGTTTATTAACTTTGTGGATGTGGCATACACGTCATGTCAACAATTAATTAAATTTTTTAAAAATTTTGAAACTTCAAAAAAGTATAAAATGATTAAAAGAAGTATAAAAATTATAATTTTTAATATTTTAATTTTTAAAAAATTAATCAATTGCTAACGTGATATACACATGAACTGTCACGTGGATGCTACATTAGCAAAACTAACAAATATTAATTTTTCCATCCATTTTAAGGTGATTTGACAAATAAATTACAAATTTAATAACTAAAAAATACGAAAAATTAAATAAAAAACTAAAATAACATTTTCTTTATAAAATTGGGAGGCCCAAAAATATCATAATGCGAAAAAAAGTTACCTACTAAGATGTTTATTATTATTATTATTTAACTTCTAAAAAATAACCAGGGTGATATTATCTATAAAAATAACTATAATTAAAAAATAATAGTTAATTTTAATAAATATTATTTAAAAAATTTTAAAGTAAAAAGGAATATTGGCTGTCTTAATTGGTATTAGATTGTGGATGTGATTAAAAGTGTAGAATCTTGACAAAAGATAATGTTTGTTGTTAATAATAATTTTGTATTTTAAGCCAATGTTCGTCCATTGTTGGCATTTGCTGGCTTTTACAACACATTCTAACGCATAAATTGCACCTTTGTTACGAAATTCATCAATTATTTAAACCACAAATTTAAGAATGTAACTCAGTTTTAAAATTATAAATACCATACCAATCATATATTATTTATTTATCTTAGTAAAACAAGTAATTAACTAATATTTTAAAATTTTATGTTATAAAATGAATTTTGAATATTATTTTACTATTTTTCTTAAATATTTCTAATAAAACAATAAATTTCCAAGTGAATAAAAAACAATCAATAACTTTAAATATTTTTATATAATAAAAATAAAAATACCTAATAATTTAATTTTAGACAATCTAAGTTTTTAACTTGCATTTCTTCAATTTTTTAAACACTTCAATTAGGGCGTACTTGATTAAATGGAAAAGTGGAGGTAATGGGAGGAAGGAAAATATATTTTGAGTGTGTTTGGTTAAGAAAAAAAGTGAGAAAAATAAACAGGAGGTATAACCAAAGGCCGAGCCAAACAAAAAATTAGGCCCATTTGCTATGCCCGAGCCTGGCCCAAAAAATGGGCCTAAAATTTTACCCAATCTTGGCTCGTCTCCCATGTATTAATTTTTTTTATATAATTTTAAAAAATATATAATACGTCAAAAATACTAAAAACATTAAAATAAATATTTCCAACAAATTGAAAATAAATTTTTAAAAAAATGTATACTTAAATAACACTAAGATAAATGCAACTTAACAAACAAATGTGAAATGCCTCTAAAATAGTAACAAAATTAATAATAAAACAAGAGTTATACAATATCTAAATAATAACAATAAAATAGTAACAACATAATTGTGATTTTTTTCTTTTTGCATATTCGACTCGAGACTCAGTCTAATTTCTAAGCGGACCTTATTTTTTTACCCAAGCACATTTTTAAGCTTATATTTTTACCTAAACCCTCATATTTTTTAGGCAAGCCTTCAGGCCGGGCCACCCATGGACAGGCCTAGGTATGACAATTTTCCTTCCTAAAGCAAAAAACTAATCTTTTCAAATGGAAAAAATGAGAGAAAAGAAAATACGAGTGATATATATATTAATTCAAAATAACATATTTTTTAAATATTTCATTTTTTCCAATTTTAAAATTTAATTGTCTTTCCATCTCTCCTAATTTTCTCTTTTAATTTATCATATTTCCAAATATTTTATTTTAATTTCAACCTTAGTCGCAACTTGCAACTGTGATTTAAATAATTGAAATCCAGAGGTTTTGGGGGGGGGGCACATGGGTTGAGAATAATTTTTATTTATTTAAAAAGACATCATAACAAAAGTATAAGGAAAACAGAAGGCAACTGAAAAGAGAGGAGCACATGGGCGCGAATCAGAGCTGAAGCTCAGCAGTTGGCGCCAACTCATGTCACAGTCTGTCACGAAAGAAATCAAACAAAAGCAACGGTACAAGCTGAAGAGTGTGGGGCGGGAAAACAAGGAACCCTAATGTATCACATGCGTGGCTGTGGAGGTCACTCACTCTATCCCCCAATTCGAATGCACAACATAAGCGGTTAGGTTATATTTTTTCACCGCAAACTTTAAATACTAATCTAGAAATTAAGGTATAATTTAGGGACTAACATTGTAATAAAGAAATCTTTTTCCTTGCCCGTTGCTGTTTCGTTTGGGTAGTCAAGCTTATGAGAAATCATGATCTGACGACCAAATTTCGAGAACGAGAAGAATCAATTCATTTGTATTTGGTTATTTAATTAAGTTTTAAGATAAAGAAGCAATATTTATATGGATTCATAATTTTAGTTTTCGCTGTTCATAGGGGACCCATGTGTAGCACTCGTCTCCTCTCCCCCTTTTCTTCCATATAAAATCATCTTCGACCCTTTCTCGCCTTTCGTCCTCACATCATCACGCGAGGCTCTCCTAAGCCATTGCAGGGGTGTTTTCTAAAAGAGCCATCGCAGACTGAGATAGAGCATTTTCTTTTTTGGCAAAATTAAAAAAGAAAAAAATGGCAGTTTCCAAGGTTTCTTTCGTGGCAGTATTTGCGGCTCTTGTTTTTACTTTGGTTGCCTTGCCGGCTGCTGTTCAGGCACAGTCCTCTGCTCCCGCCCCTGCCCCAACGAGCGACGGTTTGTTCTTTCCCTCTCTTTGCTTCTCTTTTAGATTTGTGATATCAACTGGGCACTTATTGTTTGACTGTGGGGGTGAAACAGGGACGTCTATTGACCAAGGGATTGCATTCGTGCTGATGCTGGTGGCACTGGTGCTCACATACCTCATTCACGCCGCTGATCTCTGCTTCACTTTTTGAGCCTGCAAATTTCAAAGACTGAAATGGGGTTGTGACATTTTATTTGTTATTTATAGGGAGAGAAGGATGGATGATGTGTAACCAATTCATGGCTCGTCGTCTGATACATACATACGAGAGTACTAAAGGGTTATAATTAGAGAATGAGTTTGACTTCAGACGAATCATTGCTGTGGATTTTGAGAATGAAAATGTTTATGTTTTGTGGTCTTTCTCCCTTTTTTTTTTTTTTTTTAGTAGGGAATCTTCATTCCACTCTCAACGTTTATAGCATTTCTCTGATAATAATTAAATTATAAGCTTTATAGCTAAGATGATCCCTTGCATTTGCCAGGAAATGTAAAATAACAAATGGCATGTCATCTCCCATGCCCCCTACCCCGTTGAGAATTTGGGGTTACCAATATCACAAAGATTTTTGAATTAGCCACCAATTCTGCATATCAACAATAAAAGAACACTTTTTGTTTACATCTTTGCCCCAAAATAACCAAAAAGGCAAACCCAGTTTCCTGTTTATCCTTAATCTTACCAGGTTCTAACATTCAGAACAATCCGCCGTGTCTTGTCTAACTCAACCAAAGGTATCATTTTGTTTCCTTTGATTGGCAGTTAAAGTGCTTGAAATAGATGGACTTAAAGCCTTAAATGGTTCAATTTGGGCTGGACTGAAAATGGATAAGCTTATCTAGTTGTTATTAAAGCATTCGAGCCCATAAAGATTGTCTAATCCTAAAAATATGGGCCTCTTTCTCAGTGTTCAAAATTAGGCTGTCTTTGGAAATTGAAACATGTCGTCGTCATCATTATATTTTTTATTCAAGTTGGCTTTCTCCATGGATCGGATTCTTTTACAAAGTTGACAGACCACTTCACCCTGCCCATCCGTTGGAATGTCCAAAAGATAGCCGAATCACAAAGATATAAACCGTTTTCTCTTAGTTAATTCACATACCTCTACGAATAATATTAAAAAATATATTAGCCGCGGTAAAAAAAAATATTTCGAACACGATTATATTAAGAATTAAATTATATTTTACTTTATTTAGAAAAAAATAAATAATTTAATTAATAAAAAATTAAGTAATTATCTGATTTTTTTCAATTTATTCATAAGTGACATGAAATTAAAGGATAAGTAAGATTAAGTAAAAGTATCATGAAGACTTTTGTATTAGGATTCAATTGCATTTTACCCCTCTATTAAAAATTGAACAAATTAATCTTTATACGTTAGGTTAATCAGTAAATTGATCGTTTTATTAAAAAATATATTCATTTTTAATGTTATCTAATGACATGAATAACAAAGCAACTAAATAATTATATGTTGTACCTTATGTTGAACACTACTATAATACTAAAAATAGAAAGAGGTTAGTTCCCATTATTTTGATTAAAATTTTGAGAGCCGGCAGCGGGTGTTGGAAAATGGAGACAGCCATTATTTTATGGTATACGATAAGCCAGTGGAAGTGCTAAGGCAAAGCATGGATGCTTGTAACTGGGAATTCCCACAAGAAGTGCGTTCACTTCATAATTCTGACCAGCTTTGTATTAAATATCTTCAACACAATTCATGAGACACTGCTATTTTGTAAATCTTCCTGCATTTAGTGCTATGTGCTAAACCATTGACTACAAGATATTTTCTTCTTAGGGATATCCCGTACCCATATCGTATCATTTAGAATCTGAGTGGCTTTGGTCTCATATCACTGTGGTGTCGGTAGGCGAAATAGACATCCCCTTTGCTATGCCCTGACGGGCCTACCTGCCTGCCTGCTTTCCCACACACAACACATGACTTGTAATATTACATATGGCCCTCTCCTCATTTCCCATTTTGGTTTTCCCCCCTTCCACTTGCGCATGCCTTATGGCCCTCTCAGCTTTTTCTTTTTTGCTTCACTGCTTACACATTATCCTTTACGAAACAGGAAGAGACAGGTTGAGGATGGAGCAAATAAAACATTTGAATTTAAAGAAGCAAACATCCCCATACATATTTCATGTGAACCCCCTCACCCTCCTAACATCCTCAACTCACACTTTTGTACGTTTGTACTCAATTTTATACTATTAATAGTATGGTACGGTCCTGGATTGATGATTTTTTAACTTTTATAATACCCAAAGCATTCATTTTAAGTATTGATGTATTTAGTAGTATTATTGAGAGCCAATTGAATTCAAAATTGAACTAATTTAGATTCCAAATTGAGAGTAATTATTTTCACTATCCACAAGATTTAAACTTGATAAAAAGATGAAAATTTTCTCGCTTGATCCCATTTATGTAAATAAGTATTGATATTTTGAGTGCTACGAACCAATTTTCACCATTGAATTCAAGCTCTAACGACCAAATCTTTTGTGTTTAGTTTTAGAGAAAATAAGTAATAGGGTCCTTTCCTTTATTGAGGGGACAGAGAAATATAAAGCAGGCCAATAAATGATGGGTTAGCATGCTTATGTGGATCTCCAGCACACACTTATCCAAAACGGAGGGTCCAAATCAAGCGGACGGGATGGGGAGGATCGAAGGGAAGCCAGGGGACCACGAGCAGATCACAACCGTACCTTTGAGAGCAAAAAAACAATGAAAACAGTGATGGCTGAGCTGGATCAATTTGGTGGGGACCAAGGTGGGGGCTGCTGGACCGATGCCTATTCCTATACTAGTTGCAGCAGGACTTGGCACAGGAGGAGATTTGCAAGACCGTTAAGCTGACAATATACGTGTACGGCCATGATTGAAATCCGTAAGTAGAACCTGCAGAATAACAAAGGAAATCTTCTGGATTGTTTTCTCTGAAGCCCCTTTCTTTTTCCTGAATGAATCTTCAAAGTTTTGGAATTTTGTGCTTGGTTGTGCAACTAGGAGCAACCACCCCTTTCCTTGTGTGGCTGCCTTTCCTCTGACCTCTTATTGCTTCAATGAGCCCTGCGTGCTTCTTCCAAGAATCAACACCGAGTCAAAGTTGCCTGACAGAAAAAGTAAAAAGAGATAAAAAGGAAAATTTGGGTTTTATTTAATTTTCCTTAAACTTTTTATTTCTTTCAGTATGTACTTTTATAAATTCATTAATTACTTCAAATGATGAACACCGCACACCGCGGGTTGGAAGTGAAAATAATTAATGATATTAATTATTTAAATTAATTAATAATATTATAAAAATAAAAAACCAAATATAGAGACTTATTGATACAAAGGAGTTGATATGGTGATGGTTGTGAGCTGTTCACCCTATGGGATGGAGGGCGGTAGGAATCGAGTGGTAAGAAGATGGGAGCTTCGAGGCGAAAGGAGGAAGAAAGCATTGTTAGAGTTGGGAGAACGAGAGTTCTGCGTGCAAAGGTTGAGAGGAATAAATATGAGCTCAACATTCTTATCACATGTTATGTCGTGATAGGTCAATTAATTTTTTTTAAGATATTTGTTAAGTTGGTAACAATAAGTCACTTAAGTTGTAGAATATACACTGACAAATGATAATGTTTTATTAAATTAACATGGTTGTCAAAAGTGATTGGCTTGTATGTTTCTCGATATATTAATAAAATAATATTGATGAAAAAGAAGACATAATTGACCGACCAATGGCATAAGATGCAACTTGTGAATCAAGACTAAAACTCATATTTAAGTATATTAGAGTGACCAAAACCTATTAAAAACCTGCATCTCCAACAATAAAAAATCCAAAGTCGTTCTCGGAATTCAAGTGAGAAATGGCATAACAAGTAATAAAATTCAGCTAAAATGTATTAATGTTTTTCTTTCACCTTTATTAGGGAACAAAGGGGTGGGTAAGTAAAATAAATGATCAGACAATATGTATGATTGTGAGGGTCCCAAACTAATGAAATACCCAGAAGATTCTGACCCATGATTTAACAGTTTTACTGTCTTTCTATTAATCAATTTTGAAGAGCTAAAAATCCCAGTAGTAATACCCCCTCCCCCAATAGGTACTGTCACTGCAAAAAAGAAAAGATTTATGACTCTATGATTATAAAAAGCCTGCATATCCACCACACCCTCTGATTGGCCAAAATCCTCCAGAAAATGACATTTCTACACCCACTCTTAAAGAAATCTAACTACTTGATAGAAAATTTGGATATTACTAGCCAAATGGGATTACAAAACCCAGAAAACAGAATATAGTTACATAAACCAAGGTTGCAAAACAAAGAAAAAGACATTATGGGAATTAAGTATGTTTGTCATGGTAGGAAAAGTTGATTCTGGATTTGGTCAGGTAATGTTTTTTCTGAGGCAGTGTAATGTTACTATTTTAGAATAATGACAATTTTTATTTAATGAAGATTTTAATCCTTTTGGGTGATGACTATGAAAATTTTCTTGTACAGAAAATGGCTTCAGGGAGAGGAGTGTGTTCTCAGTTATAATATGACAAAATCTTGTGACATTTAAACTGCACCAGCTAACAAAGGGACCACTTTTTTTTTTTTGATAGGACATATTCATTGTGTTTCATCAGACCATCGAAAACTGTTTCCTCATTTTATGTTTTTACTTATGCCATTTCTTTTTTGTTGTGTATTAATAATTGGTTTGAATTTGTACACCGTTGGTATTATTATTAATTAAGCTTTGCTTGTAATTGAAGATATATAAAGTGTCAAAACTTCCCACAAGATCACAAAAGAGAGGCCTAATTTGGTAGAATTAAAAAGACTAATATCATGAATAAGTGTTGAGTGATGTCAAGTTTGGCCCCAAAAATGACGATTAGCTTTGATGTACTCAATTTCCACCAACAGACAAACACTAAAACAAAGGGACCCAGAAATTGAACCGCACCAAAGGCCGCCACACTGTCCAGCCGCCGGCCTTTTCCTTTTAAACTTCCTCAATCTGATTCCTTGCATTTCCTAACATATCTGTCGTCTCAATAATAATTGCTAATTTGTGGTTTGGTCACCCTCTTTGCATCTCTTATTTCTATTCCAAATTCATGATATACGGCCCTGTACTGGTCAATTTTTAGTGAACAAGATGCATGAAAATGAACTGTTGCATGATTTGATCTATCTCGTTGATGTTCACTTACTTTTATGATAGGGTTAATTGTAATCTACATAATTTGATATAATATGGGTAGAAAGTTTTGACTATTAATCTCAATGTAAGAAATAAAATAATAAAATAAGCACTGATATAGACAAGCAATTTAGGGTGTAAAGTTAGGAAGTTTATACGAGTTAAATGCATTATTGAGAAAAGGCCGGTAAAATGCAAATGCAAGGTACCAATCATATGATATGATGTATTTTTGTGGTGTGTATGCAATGGAGTGACGAAACGTGGGAACACTGAAATCAAATTTCAGACTTATCCAAATCCTATCATTTCCCCTTCTTGGTTAGGGCAAATTCAACAACCCCTGTGACCTGCCTTTAACCCATTTTCTGTTATTCCTCAAAACCGCCATAACTAAAATTCCCATTGCCCCGCCTTCCACTCTCTGAATGCCCATTGTGTTTTACCTGTAATGAAAAAAATTTATATGAAAGAGTGGCACCACGTGATCAGTCTATTTTTTAATAGTTTAATGTCACATGAGTATTTTCATCTAGAAAATTTTTAAATTCAAATGAAAATTTTGAAATTTAGGATAAAACTATTGATATGGCATTAAACTTTTAGAAAGAGATAATATTTATGTCTTATACAATCATTTCTCCACAAAATTTGGTTTCTTCCGCCGAAAATAATTTATCAATTTCTTTTGCATTTTTGTATTTGTTTCAAATTATTGCTAATTTTGAATTTTAAGTAATATTCTCAACATCTTATCGAAAATCTATATTAAGACTTTGATTAAATATATATTATAATTTATAAATTTTTAGTAATAAATACTTTATAATACAAAATAGGAATATTTTAATACTATAAAATGTACTATTTGTTTACCTTTTTTTAGTTCCATTTATCCCTTCTAATTGTAAGGCCCCACTATTCATGGTTGTACATAACTTTAAATTAAATTTTAATTAGGTTTGGGTTAGTTCTTTCGTTAAAATTTTTATAAGATATTTGTTTAGCACGAGTTTGAACTGTCTTACTCTCATCTCCTATTCTCATTATTGTATAAAAAAATAGGCATGGATTTTTATTAAGTAATATTATTTATTATAAAATATCATCTTATTATGAAATAAATTTCAGTTGTCAAATAAAAATACTTCTATAATATTTTATAGCAAATATAATTTATGTTATATTTGTCTTACAAAAAACGAAGTTTTTAAGATGATTTCAAGAAAATATTTTAGACAGAGTTATCCGTACATAAAAATCAGTTAAAAAAGTATTTTTCAAAATTATTTTGAATAAAACAAACAAAAATAAATTAGTAATTGATTTAAATTACATCTTTAAATGAAAGAACATTTAACTACTCAAAAACTCTAACAATTTCGATTATATAAGCTTATTCCCTAAGCTTTGGAAATTTTCTTTTAGGACTCTTTATATTTTAAATTTTTTTTATTTTGATATTATAATTAGTGTATAAAAAAATATAAATTTGGGTCCCCAAAGTTTTTAAAGGTTTTTGTAATTTGATTTCTTTTATAGAATTTATAATATTTTATGATAAAATTAGTTTTTTTAGTTTAATTTGGTAAATTAAGACAAAGTAGCATCTAAATACTAATTTGGTAAAAATAAAATTTAATAAATATAATATATAAGGATGAATAGTATCTAATTATTAATTTGGTAAAAAAATAAACTTAAATAATTATAATATCTAATACAAATTGAACATTTAACTCTCTCTTTTTTTGGTACATAGGAGCAGTCCAAGACCACTTTAAATAATAATGACCCTAAACCTAGCTACACCAATCATGTCCTCCTAGATAATCCTTTATAAACTAAATAAGCATTTAACTTATTTTACTATTAAGATTATCACAAATTTAAAAATACTTTATTACTTTAAACATATATATTTTATATAAATATCTCCAGCTTCGCCCCTAATTATTATACCTACATTTTTTTGTACTTTAATAGGAAAATAAAATAATTACATGCACTTTTATTTGTTCATGGGATTACATGCACTTTTCATTACTTAGAAAGATTTTCCTCTTTATATCAATAGAATAGAAAGATGTTACTATTTACATTAATGGAATTTCTCTTTAATTTGCAATTAAAAAAAATCTACGTTTCTTATTAGTAGAGTAGAGATAGCTATTTACGATTTAGCCAAAACAACAAATCAACGCTTCATGTATACAAAAATTAATTTCAAATTACTTTCTCTGATATCATAACATTGATACTTAAATGATACGAGTTCAAATATTATCATATTTTCTCCAATATTCTAATGATAAAAAAAAATCATAATATTGTTGATATTAGTTATCAACAAGGAAAAGAGGATGATGAAATAGAGTGATGATTCACCTATGTAAACCAAGGTATAGAGGAAGGAGAAGGTATATGTAGGTGCCAAAAAGGAAAAGTCGCTCTTTGATCCCTCGTGCACTCAAGTCTTATATCGGGGTTATCCTTTGTCATATAACGTCCCATAATCGACAGTATAGTGTCTTACATAATTGTGTGAATTAATCATATAGTAAGACCATATTATACCCTTAAATAATCAAATTTGGAGCTATATTTCCTTAACTTTTTTTGTTGAAATCCACATATTATACCCTAACTTTGCCTATTCTAAATTCAGATTCGCCAAAAAAAAACAACTATACTTAAATTAATAAATAAATAAAATTGGGTAATCTAGGCTATAGGATCTAGCAAAGCTAGAGCTAAACAAAGCTTCTAACTCCATTCTTTGAATAATAATTGAAATACGGGCAGAATGGCTGCTTTTGACTATTTATTTATAAAAACATATTAAGGTGCACTAATCCATATTCTAAAGTTGTTTTTTTCAACTTATGTGAGAGTTTCGTAAGCTTGATCTTACAGTTAAAATTATGTTGATGATGAAATTAGAGGAAAAACATATAATTATTAATTTAATTTTATAAATATAATTTAAGAGTATATTTAATAAATACGTTTGATAAATTTCAGTCTGTAATTTCTACGTTTATGAATACTATATTTCTCCCTTTGTATTGGCTCAAAAATTAAATAGACGAAACGGGAGGTTTTTTCATTAATTAATAAAAATAATTACCAAAACAAAACTCCAACAGAGAACGGGAAAAAAAGCAACCGTCGTTATTTTCGGTTCCGCCGATGCAAAACTTGCCGTAAAACCGGCATTACAAGAGAACAGAAAAAAAAAATCAAAGAAACACACTCTCAAATAGCTAACAGAGGATCCGACCCGAACAAATCCCCGATATCTTGGAAATGATCGTCAACACGTTGGAAGCTGGAGAAGTCACCAAATCCAAACTCGAAATCTCCACACGTACTCAGAAACCCGTCCCCAAGCTCATCTTTCAAAAAGCTTTCGTGTAAACTCGTATCATCGTCAAAAAAGTCGGGCACTGAACAAAACATGTCGCCGGAAAACAAAGAGGAATAGTCGGAGAAACCCGACAGGTTTTCTCCCGATAAGCAGCAAGAATCATCGACAACATCTCGAGCTTCGCTTCCGATTTCGCGCGATTCTTTGGCGCTTTGAGAGTCGGCTTCATCGACGGAAAGCGAATGGCAGCGAAGAACGGAAGTCGGTGAGCAGGGATCTGTTTTATGAGATTCTTCGTCGGAGTTATAATCGGAGTTGGATAACGGTTTTTGGCTGGTTTTTTCTTGAATCGATTTTTGTTGGGGAGTTGTAAAGTTTGTAAGCGCGTCCGGTCCACGCAGCTGAATTGCCGCGTTGTCATAAACCATTGCCGCCTCTTCGGCAGTGTCATAGGTGCCTAACCAAAGCCGTACACGTCTAAGAGGATCTCTTATTTCGGCCGCCCATTTTCCCCAAGGTCGTTGCCTCACTCCTCTGAACTTCTTTCCAGCCGGTGCTTTCGCCGGCGCTTTACCTTTAGCTTCAGCAACAGCCGCCGGCCGTTTCCGAGAAGCTTTTGACAACGACGACGTCGTTTTACTTCTCTCAACGATATTCTTCTCAGTGGGACATGAGGACTCTATAGTTATCTCCTTAACAAATTTCTTTACTCTGTTTCGAGAAGAAACTCGGGTTCTCTTTTGTTGATGTTCTTCATCGCTGGAGGAATCAGTGGCATCAGCATCAGTAACTGTAATCCGAACAATTCGAGGCTTCATTTCTGGCTGGTTTTCGAGTCTGACATTTAACAATGGTGAAAACAGCTTGGTTTCATTGCGGTGCTCTGCATATTTGATTGAAGGAACAGGACAAGTATCCATTTTTTTTCCTGTTTTCTCCGTTTTGGGTTCTTTTGAGTTTCAGAGGCTTTCACTTCTCATTGAGAGTGAGAGTGGGAAGAGAGAAAAATAAAAAGCTGAAGGGGAAAAGACGAGATTCCTTTAAAAACAAGACACGAGGAGAATAAAGGGTTAAAAAAAAAGCTGAAGAAAGAAAACGTTAAAGTGAAGCTTGAAATGAAGAGAAATGCACCATTAATCGGCTCAAAAGTTTATCAAAGGAAGATAAACTTCATGTAAAGTTATAAATAAAAAAGGAGCGCGCTTCAATAATCAGTAAGGAAAGGGAGGAAAGCAAAGAAAAAGAAAATGCAAAAGTTGCAGATGAACAAAAGAAAAAAGAGGAGATGGTGCAAGGCAAATATCTTCACCGGAAAGGGATTAAAAAACCCACCAGACTGAGCTTTTCTCAGTCACTTAACAGAGCAAAGGAAAAATCTCAGAGGGGGGAACAAAAAGGAAAATAATAATAAAGAAAAACAGTGGGGAGGAGCGGTTTTGATAGATGAGAGAGAGTAAAGAGAGAAGCAAATGAGGCAAAGTTTTGAAGTGAAGACCGAAAGTTGAGGTATTTTATAGGATCCCAAGCCAGCCGTAAAAAAAATGAAAAAGGCATTTAGTTTTATTTTTACTAAAGAGCGGGGTGGGCTCTATCGGCGATATTGAGATTCCGGCCATGGGGAGAGATTTTACGAGGCGCCGCATAATATGATATTCTGAGATTTTGACACGTCGTAAGTGGTCCCTATAAAACAGAAAGATTCAAGGAGAAGGGTGAAACCAGGGGGAATGGCTGAGTCAGCCAAAAGATTGATTCTCGAAATCAGGGATTTATGTCACGTGACACCGGACACTCAGGTCAGTCCTAAAACCTTTGACTGAAAAGAATATTTACAACTGGGTAATTAATGATTATTAACACCCCCTAATTAATCTATTCTACCGTTACCCCCCACGGTTTACTGTAGGCATTTTCGTCATTTCAACATTACACCAAGCCGTTATACAGCTGGGATCAACGTGGTAGGCAGCCTTGAACTTGGCGCTATTTTTATTTTCTTTTTGTCATTTTAAAGAAGAAACTTTTTACTTATTTAATGACCGTGCTGGGTGTCGACTGTTTCGGTGTCTTGTTTCATGTGGATTCAGGTACAGTTATACGGACACGTGGCTTGTAATTATTTGTCTTTCTTTGAATAGCACCGAGTTTTTATTGGTCCCAACAACCGGTTTTTCCAGAAGTAAATATTGGCCGTAAGATGGAACGGAAGTCAAATAATCAGGATGACGATGAACCGTAAGCTTTTGCTGGACTATATGTACGTACGTACCTATTTTTTAATTGGGTCACGTGATGTTCGATTTTGTTCATTTCATTTTTTTAATGATTCAATTTCGATAATACCATTTTCAGTGTTGGAACATAAGTTTTCCCATTAATTTATTTTTTGCACTCTAAATATACAATAATTTTATTAAATCCGAATTTTTTAAATAATATTATTAAAAATAATAATCATAAATTCGTAAAAATTTAGTTGTCTTTCCCACTAAAACGGATTCATCATAAAAAACCTCAAATAAACAAAATTAATCATCACGTGACTATGGGAGGACAGATTAAAGGTTAATAAAGCCTTAGAATTTATTACATCCTGAAACGGTAGATACTGTATGAGCACGTGATATTAAAAAACTAATTGGAATATGTATATATATATCATATTAAGTGAAAAAATGAAAAAATTATATATCAAATAGAATATTTTAAGTGCTACTATAATATTTTCAAATATATACATATATGAACTATAATATTTACGTTTTAGTTATTAAATTTTAAAAAGTTACAAAATGTTTATTAAATTATTTAAAAATTTTCATTTAAGCCAATGAGCTATTAAATTTGTTGTTATATGACTTTTTCTATTTGCATAGTCTATACAAATCGAAAGCTTTCCTTTCTCTTTTCTTCTCTAATTCAATTTTTTTTCATTAAACAAATTTAAATGTTAAGAATTTGCAAACCAAAATCTAACCAGCTCTCTTCTTCAATCTACGACACTAACCATTATATCAACTTAGATTTAAGATTTGTCCTATTACTTGTCGATGGGTACTGATTCACTGTATTGATTACCAAAAGCGTCACTTGGAACTCGTTAACCAACCTCTTTTTCTGAAAAAAAAACTTAACAACTCAATAATTTTAATGAAATATTTCGAATAATTCAATGACTTAAATGAAAACTTATGAATAATGTAATAATTATTTTGTAATTTTTTAAAATTAAGTAACTAAAACGTAAACTTATTAATAATTTACCCTAAAACTGATTGTCCTTTCTTACTGTACCTCCGGACAGTTCTTTTTGACATCTTTCACAAACTTTTATGCTGGCAATTTGGGCTGCCTTTCTCTTCAAATAAGTGCAAATTGCTATGAATAGTTGTGTGCAAATTATTCAATTAGACAGTCATGTGGCCGGTGTATGCATTTTGATTATAACTTTTTTTTCAATTTCAATTTCAAGCTATTATTAGTATTTTGTTAAACTTATTTTTCAAAATTTAGATTTGATAATTTTGAATGTAATTAAAGTAATACAAATATATATATAAGTATGAAAATGTTTAAATTCATAAAAAAAAACATATAATATTTTATTTGGCACAAGTTTAAGAGGGCTCTTACATTTTTAAATTATGCCCACAAGCTTTCATCATTTCGTACTTTACACTTGTAGGTTGCAACCACACAATTATCATTTCTCAAACTTATAAATATAATGAAACTGAGTGGTAATTATTCATAATGTCTCCAACTTCATTCTTTTTAGGTTTAATTTCCAATTCAGCTTTTTAAGTGTACTTATTTCTCCATTTTCATACCTAAACTTTTTATTGTGGTATTTAAAGTATCAATTTCCTCTATTTTTTTTTTCCATTTTGTAACGGAGGTTAAAAAAACTGTTAGACAACTTTAACCAATGAAAAAGAGTCTCATGACATTTAAATTTATTAAAAATAAAAATATTAAATTTAAATTTTAAAAATAGAAAATGATAATATTAAGACCGTTGATTGACCGTTAGCATTGACCAACGTTAACTGGCCACATATCCTTTATATATATATTATATTGATTAAAAATGTAATATATATATAATGTCTAATTAGAAAAACAAGTTTAAAAATACATTTTTATAAGATTATAAAATATATAATTTTAAATTTTAAAAAGTCAAATTAATATATAATTTTTTTTTAAAAAGTAGTTAAATTTCAAGTAATTGGACTCAAAGGTCTTTGAGACTTAATCTTGAATCAATGATGTCTAGTTCAAGGATAATTGAAACTTGATCTTGAAAATTGGTTTGGAGAGAGTTTGGATTCAAGGGTCTTTGAGACTTGATCTAAAATGGTTGAGTCTACTTTAAGGGTCAGCAAGACTTAATCTTGAAATTAGACTTGATGCAACCAGATTGGGAAGAACTTTTTGATCCAAGTGTCGTCTAGACTTGACCTTTGATGGAAGGATAATTTTACTTCAATGGCCTTCTATGCTTGATACTAAAGAAAACGAGTTTAGCTTCAATTTTGTCGCTTGAACAAGATTGAAGAGCAGTAATCTTCATAATTTCTTTGAGTTTTGTGATTTTTTAGGAATATTTTAGAGAGAACTTCGAGTCTGCAAAATCTTATTCAGGGAAGATCAAGCTTTGCTACAACTTAAAGCTTGATTGTTGATCTGTTAGCGAAATTATATCATTGATTATTAAGACTTTTGATTCATTATGAGGACCATACAATTGACTCTAATGAATAAGTCTATATATGTCTCATGAATGTATAGAAAAATAAGAAATCAGATATATTGAATGTTATTAGTCTGTTAGAGTGTATTTTGCTAATAATGCAAAAATATTGTATTCTTTGGGTGCTGAAGAATTAACACATCTTTAAAGCTTTTTCCCCTATTGTGAAAAGAGTTCAAGAGCAAATCCTACTACACCGTTGAAGAACCAACGTATGATGAAAATCCATTGGCACTTGAACCCACGTATAATTTTCACAGTTATATATACTATGCTTTATTACTTTAATATATGTAAATACCGACATGGCCATGGTTGGAGTTATTGTTAGTTGGCACCAAAGACCATGGACTAAAACTTCGGCAACCAATCTCGCTCCCCAAATTTGTGATGTAAGAATAATTGTTATCCTAGGTTCCAAAACCTGTAATAACGCTCAGGAAATAAGTCACCCAACGAGCTCATCAAACTCAACAGCTACAATGCTACACTTGCCACTTTAAGGTAAGCACCGTAAATTGAGAAAGTCTGAATAAGACAAAAGATGCAATAGTAGCCGCATGATCCTTGGACATAGCCACGTTGGATAGAGACGTTTTAGCCAACAAATGCAGGATCCTACAAGGGAAGCTTAACATATAAGAACATCTCAGTCAATCAGAAGGAATTAGCACATTCTAGTCAATTAGAAGAAAAGAAACTCATGAGTAGTAAAAAGAATGAAGGTAAAGGTTCAGCTTTGGATTATCAGTCAACAATTAGTTCATAGATAAATATTTGTGATATAATTAATCTCGTTTGATATTACAACATTTTCGAATCATCATGGTGATCGAATAATTCAAATTGGTATGATATCTAAATTGTTATCAAACAGATTGATCTAATCATGGTGATTGAGATAAGTTTTTCTTTTTTCTTTTTTTTTGTTTAGTATTTGCCAACAATTATAAGAATTATAACTGTTGATGACGAGAGTATCAATAAGGGAATAAGGGAAGAGACAAGGAGGAGGATGTGGTGGTGTTGTGCTAGGCAAAGAGGAAGGGGATTGAGAGCTCAAAGGAGGAGGTTGAGTACAATAAGGTTGTTGTGATTGCCTAAGATTCGATCCCTCCTTTATCGTGCTAAAGGGTATATATAGTTGAAGATCCTTTGTCTGGTAGTGCTGGCGTGATAGGACTCAGTATCATTCCTTTTGAATTATGATATATAAATGGTGTGTTCACGTGTTGGTGTTTGTTCATAAAGGTGAATGGACAATGCCTTTCTAAAGGAAACTAGTAGTTTGTTCATAGGGACGAATGTTGGCCAAAACCTTTCTAAAGAGATTAGGGATTGGTTGGAGATAGACCGTTCGAAACATGTGTCCAAAGCTAGAGAGATATAACATTGTCATTAGTCATTAACTTAAAATGCTGAACTTTAAATTATTACCAAGCCCCTTTTGAATTTAAATTGTAGGTGACTTTTACCTCTCTCTCTTTTTTGTAATACCTAATAT
The DNA here is from genome assembly GCF_007990345.1 of Gossypium hirsutum. Taxonomy (NCBI): domain Eukaryota; kingdom Viridiplantae; phylum Streptophyta; class Magnoliopsida; order Malvales; family Malvaceae; genus Gossypium; species Gossypium hirsutum. Next base: position 59,262,881 of record NC_053448.1, on the reverse strand, counting down.
CTACTTAATGTCACTTGATCATTTTTAATTAAAAAATAATCAATCATGTTTTTGTAATTAAGTCAATCAAAATAGAAGTTCTACACCTTTTTATGTGTCAATTTTATGATCTTTCATCAAATTAAATTATTATTTACCGATTTAATTAAAATTTGAAGATTTTTAACTGTAAATCAAACATAACTTTTATGAAAATAATGAACTACCGAAATTTATAAGAAACCAAAATATAAAAAAGCAGAATATCTTTTTACAGAAAAAGCACTTAATTAAGACAAGCCTAACGAAATCTTAATATCACGCTTTTAATTCGCTACCAAAAGAGAAAGAATATCTTCCACCAATAAACCACGAACAAAAAGTGGAGGTTCTTCAATGACCATTCATTGATCCAAACCACTTTGAGCTGCTTTAATTAGACAGTCAGCAACTTTGTTACTGCTTGAATTTAACCTGCCAATCTTTGAAGTAGTCATTACGATATTACTTATTGTTGCAAGACCATTCTGAATAGCTTCGATTAGCATAAAAGAAAACAAAATATTTAATATATAGTAAAATAAAAAAAATTCGTAAATGATTTTAAAAGTATATATAATATTGTTGTCGGTGATAAAGAGTCTAGAAAGTAACCAAATTTTAAATCACTACAATCAACGAAGACCTTGAGAAACGAAACCGAGCTACTAGAAACAAGCAATATCCATCAATGCTTCATTGATCCAAGTGTTTTGAGATCCCATTATTTGACGAAGAAGAAGCAGCGAAAAGAAAGAAATGTTGTTTTGGTATTTGTGAGTTTCGAAAATGCCAAAAATTTGAAGGCAAACAAAACAAAACACGAAGGATCGATGTAGCTTCCTTGGACACCGCCCCCATTTGTAAACCACCTTATTTAAATTTTGCTCTGATAAAGACACCCATCTCTCCCATAAAAACATGTATAGCAATGTATGTCAAATTCGACAAGCTTGGAGTGTGTGGTTCTTGGTCCAAAACTATATATTTATGTATTTATAAATTACCATGTTTTTATTACATGCTTCTTCTTGTTTTTATTGGGTCGACGACCTCAAACTAATAAAAGTTTTTATATGGTGTTTTAATAATGTGAAATTTTGAACATCTTTTATGTGGAAGACACAAGTCAAATGAGCATCCTCCCCTAGGTTGAAAATTGCTTTCACCCTCATCATCGTTTTGGATTCATTTCATTATACTTGCATATTTCCGTTTCATCTCATATATATATATAATATAATATAATATACGCCTAGATTTTTATTCTTTCATAATTACAACACAAAGTTGATTGAGTGTTTACTCAATTGACATCATTACTCTTGTAATGTAATAATTAGGAAGATGTTGGTTTAAGACTGCTTAAGTATGTGTTATCGTCCGATCTAAGGGTTGAGGGTGTTTATGGGTAGTTTAGGAATTATATAAAAAAGGGAGTAAGGACGTAGAGATGGTTCTAATTATTTTATAGTTAATTCATATAGATCATATATGTTAGGTTTTGTACAAATTAAAAAATTCTAATTATTTATAAAACTTTCAGTCGTTCGATATCGGATCTAATAAAAATTACTAGTATTATATTTATTTAGCTATCCCATCCCCATTGATACTATCTCTTTTTAACGTAACAAAGATTAAAAAGTCAGAAAAAAAACCTAGAAGAAAGAGGACAAATTTAACATAAACTGACGTTCTTAAGTTCTTCACTGGTGCACATTAACATTTAAAATAGAAGAGACATGAAGAGGTGGATCATCCCATTTATTGTGATTCATATAACATAAAACTACCCTACCCACTTTATTAACTCTCCACACACATTTAACAACAACATTTTATGAAATTTAAATTAATTTGTTAAGTATATTTAATAGGAGAATAAAATGCTTTGCAGCTGAAATTAATAGTTTAATAGGCTATTTGGGTGATGATTTAAGCCCTTAACGAATTGTACGGCACTTGTCTTGTAAATCAACGACAGAGAATCACCGGCTAGGCCCCACCTAAGCCATAACTCACGCCGCCGGTGTTTTTCGGTTAACCACCGACACGTGTTCGTTGTGATGTTTCACCTTACCTGCAACTAAGATGAGTAAATTAAAGCATTTGTTTTAAAAAAGTTACTGTAAAATTGTAAAAAGCTTTTGGAAATGAAGGTAAAAAAGAAAGTAAAAAATGAGGAATGTCAAACTCAACGTGTTTTATTCATTTACAAAAGCTTGGACATCAATCAACATCAAATTAGCTTTGTAATTGAGATATAACACGATCATGCATTCATGACACTTTCCTCATCTTTCAATTTCAATTTCAAAAACATGTGTTCTTAGCTAACAACGGCATCCAAATTTATGGTCCACTAATAAAAAGATAACTAAATTTGAAATCACAAAAATATTCAATTATTGCTTGGTTTATTAGAATGTACTCAATGTGATGATTGCATTTTTTTTTAAATATCTTAAACATGAGAATTGATATTTTTCATTTTATAATTGCAATACAATAAGTAAAAATATTATTATCTATACTAATTATATTAATATTTTAATTTATTTTAGTCGGTTGAATTAAATAGTGATAAGTAATAAAACACATTACACTCTCAAAAAGACATGACATACCAAAATAAATTAAAAATTCAAATAAAAATATGGACTAAAAACCTGTACATTTTACAAAGTGGAATTTGTACATATGAACTCAAAATGAGAAGCCAAATGATTGTCCCATGGTTTAGCCAAGAGTATTGATTACTTGAATGTTAAATCTCCAATAAGAGATCCCAAAAGGCGAGAACTAAAAAGGAGGTTTAGAGCTTTCCAGGACTATTATGATGGTCGGTCGATCATCATCCCCACTCATCACCTTTGGCATACTATCACCCAACCATCAACTAATTTTTTAGTTCAATGACTGATGTTTATGGAATAATAAGTTTTGGGCTTGGATTAGTCTTTTGCCTTCTTTGGTAAAGATTGTTGTTGTGGTGTTGGCTATATGCTCCGCCCTTTTTGGGATTGTATCTTTTTTAATATAAAAAATTTTTACCTAAAAAAAATAATCTTACCATTAAATTAATCTGTCATCCAAAGTTAAGTATAAGCGTAATATCTTCCTTTTGTGTAAAAAAAATAAATATTATTAGAATTTATAATGAAATTATTAAAAATAATAATAATAAAAAACATAAACTGCTGATAAGGAAACAATATGGGGACTGGGGGGTCAAGAAATGCCAATTATGAATAAGTGAGATATTAGAGTGGAGAACAGCTTGTAATCTGCAACTCAATCTTATCTTCTTCTAAGTACATAAATTAATGATTTAATTAATTAGGAGTTATCTTTCTTAATTTGTCAACTGGGGGAATCTATCACATACAACAACCTTCGGACATGGTCTGGTCTGGTCTGTAGCTTAAATTCAGAGATTCTCAAGTCAAGCATGAACTGAAGCTGAGCCACCCAGGCTCGTCCTTGCCACTTATCATGCCGTCCACGGCAAATTCTATTTCTAGGGTCAGAGGTTGACCTACCAAATTATATTTGTTGTAATCTTGTCTCATGTGTCATAATAATGTTAAACAATTTGTATTATTTTATTTTAAGACGGTCGTATGTCTTTATTATATCTTTTTCTTTTTCTTTTTTAAATATCAGTTCAAATGAAATGGTGTTTTATTAAACATATATATATGTATAAAAGGAAATGGCTCTAACGTTTCCCTGTATATAATAAACAGAGATGCATTAATTAATATTTATTTTAAATAAAAGTTAAACCTTCTATTTAATCTTTAGATATCAATATTATAATGAAAAAAATTCACACAATTAAGATTTCATTTGCTTTGCCTGAGAACAAAAAAGGTTGTTAAAAAATTAAATGTCTATACATTTTTTTCTTTTTCTTTATTTGCGATATATATTTGATAGATTAACCATGGGCGAAGTCAGAAAATATTTTTAGAGGGCCGAAATTAAATTTTAATTTTTAATAATCTATATCTTTATAATTTTTAAAGGATTAAATTAAAATTTTATAATTTTAGGGGGTCAAAGTGCAATTTTATCTTTACTTTTTTGAAATTTTCTAAATGGTCAAAACAACAATTTTCCATTTTAGGGGGGTTAGGGCCCTTGCCAGCTCCCTGGATTCGCCTATGAGGTTAACCGTTGTTAGAAAATTTTATTATATACAAATATAGCTTATACATGTTTTCAAGTTTAAATTTTATGGAGACAACTTATTTTCTTTTTTCCCACTAAATACACATATAAATATCTATATTGATGATTAGACTTGGACTAGCATGAAAGTTTGTTCGAAAAGTAGGATGATTGAGGTAAAAATATGGATTTAAAAAATAGGTTTAGACAAAAAAATAATGCCCATTTTTTAAATGGCTTAGGCCTTGAGTAAGTTTTTTTTAGCTTGAGCCCAACTTGGTCTGACCCTAATTTGCAAAAAAATTGTTGCTCTTTTTTTTTTTACTATTTTACCACTTCTTTTTCATTGTTATGCTATCATTTTACTATTCTATTGCTATTATTTTATTGTTATTATTTGGATATTGTATAATTCTTTTTTTTATTTTTGTTACTATTTTAGGGATATTTACTTATTAAGTTGCATTTATCTTAATGTTATTGAAGTTTTTTTAAAATTTTTTCTATTTGTTGGGAAATATTTATTTTAATATTTATAATATATTCGATGTATTATATTTTTTAAATTTATTTTTATATAAAAAATTTTAATATGAGCAGGTATTTTAATTATAGTATATAATAACAGAAAACAGAAAACTTAAAAAAAAAGTAAGATTGATAAAAATTTATTAAAAAGAAAAGAGAGACTAACAACCAACTTGAATCCCCTTTAGCTTAAACAAAAAAGTGAAGACAAAAACATGAGAAGTCATAGTAAAAAAAGCCCTTAGATGATCCCAACTTTATCTTCATCTTCAAAATTTATCCTTAGACTAGGATTGTTTAATAAATAAAATTGACCTTGGAGAATTTATTCTTTCAATTTTAGGTAACATCATTATCTATTTCTTTTATTTCCTTATATGTAAAGTAATATATTTTATGGTTTTGTGATTTTTTATTACTACAATTATATATATAATTCATAATAAAATGTATTAATTAAAAATATAAGTAAAAATACTTTTTTGGTCCTTCTCAATTTTGATATTAAACAAATTGATTCCTCTTAAAAAAACTACTAAAGATAATTAATCATAACCTTTACTTTTTTTAATTTATCCTACAATAATAAATTATGCACATACTATTCATCAAAAATTAAGCTCTAAGCCTGTATCTAGACTTGGGCAACAAACCCAAACATAAACCAAAATTTGAATTAGACTAATCAATTCTAACCATAACCTAAAAACCCAATCCAATCTACCAACACCTACTAATCAATTCTAACCATAATCTAAAAACTCAATCCAATCTACCAGCACCTAACAAAGTTTTATCCATCATAAAAGACAACAATGAATTCAAGTCAAATTGACCCTCGAACTTGAAATTGAGTAGAATCTAAGAAGATTTGAGCTCAAAACAACTCAAACCCAAAATAAATCAAACCTATAACAAATTGGCATGAAAAGCTTGAACTTTAAACTCAAATGACATAAACCCAAAATTAACCTAAATCCAAAGCGATTTGGCTGTGATACATGTCACAGCTTACACATTGAAACCAGAGTTATAGCAGCTGAATTTTCATTTTGCATATTGAAAATGACAGAATGAACGATTGCAGACAAGAGGTTCTTTTCAACATAGACTAATTTCATTGTCCATTCAGATGACAACATTGTTTTGTTTATTAATACAATAATTTAAAGATAAAAGCCAGATAGAATGAAGCGCTCCTATTGCATGCGTAGTAGCACATTAATCCATATTATACTTCTCGGTCCATCTCTGTGCAGTTGTAACGTACTTCTCACGATCGGTGTTGTACATGCAGGCAATCTCCGGCACCAATGGGACATCGGGATTTGGATTCTTTAACAGTGAGCAAATTTTAAGCAAAACCTAGAATCCAAACAAATATAAGAAAACATCTCCACCTCTAATACTAGTAAACCAAGCAAAGCAATAGTTACAAGATATAAAAAAAATAAAATCTAAACCATGGTGACCTGATTCAAAATAACAATGACACATGATGCAATACTTAAAGGGCTTGCTGTTTATTTCATTTTAAAGGGTACATGGTTGATAGATGACCTAAATAATAACATATGTTCAAATTAAAGTATGCATTTTTCTTCAAGGCAGTTAGGACTATGAGCAAATAACCTTGGAAATGGTGAGGTTGGGGTTCCACCGATCCTGCAAAATATCAAGGCCAATGCTGCCATTCCCATCAATATTAGGATGAAAGATTTTTTTCCTGAACACAACCTCAATGGAAGAGGAAAAAAAATCAAAAGAGAATATAAAAGAAGTAAAAAAGAGGTTAGGTGAACAATAGTAAAAGGTAAAGTTGGTGGTCATTAATTAGCAGCTAAACAAGCATGCTATAAGGTTAGAAAATCATGAATTAACTTCAACCTATTATTTGCACCTTGGGTGGTTTAAATGGATATTGGAGAGGGAAATGAATGTCAACGTGAAACACACCACCAGCATATGGACTGCCTTGAAGATCCAAGATTTTTGCTTGCCAATGAAACATGTTATCTTCATCAACAGGACCTTATTCCATCATAAATAAAAATGAGGTAAAACAAATGTTGGATGGAATACCCAATCTACAACTGATCGTACACGTACCAACCAACCCTTTTTCCCATTTGCCTTGACAAAATATAACATGTTGCACTCCTAAAGAATCTCTCCACATTTAATAGAAATAATGGTGCGATAATGAGTTCTTACATGCAAAACCATAATTGGAATGACTACCTACAACTTAACAACAAATGGATATGTATGGCAATCAATAAGACCCCCCAAAAAGAAGTTTCATATAAAAACAAATGAAAAAGGATTTTGAGAAAAAAACCACAACAAATTAACAACGGCAGTGTAAAAATCAAACCTGCGCTGTAATTGCGAGGAGGGTTCTTGAGACCTTCAAGCTCCTTCGAGATTGTTCCATAAGGAGATACTAAAACCCCAAAACAAACAATTTTTTTTTATTTAAATAAAAGAGAAAAGAAAATCCTAGCTAGATCGCCTTTAGCTTCATCCAAGGAAGCATTGAAAATGTGTTTAAATTTCTAATTTTTATTTTATTTTATTTCAGTTTTGAGTTTTAAAATTAAAAAAAAAGAGTCAAAATTAGGTTGTCATTATACTGCTTGACCCACACAATTATAACATAAATTTCATTTTTGTAGATATAACATTTTAGCTTACCATAGCATACATCTGCGTCCAGTTCTGAGCATCTTTCTCGTATTGGCTCCTATCTGTCTTGTACATGTTGGCAATGTTCTCCTCCACTGTCTTATCGAGCAATGGATCCCTTAAGATTGAGTAGATTGACTGCAACACCTATAGAATCAAAACAAATATAACTACACTTCTCCGCATCTAAATTCCAGTTAACCAAGCGAAGAAAAAGTTTAACCGGGGTGACAGTGACTAGATTCAAAATGACATTAATGATCCATTACGCAACCTATTTGACCAATAGCTTGATGTGCAATTCATTTTATAGAATAGCTCTGATTAATTAAATACCAATTCAATTAAAAAAGCAATAAATTTTATTATAAAAGCATTAATGCCTTCCAATAATTTTATATTTTTTTTAAAAATTAAATAACTCAAACTACAACTTTTAAATTAATCTGAAAATGATTAGAGATTCAATTACTTTTAGGTGTGGGTTGGGGTTGATTTTATATAATTTATTTTCTTTCACCCGTGGGCATCTCATAATCTAGTTTTTGACAAAGAATGGTTGAGAAATAGCATAACAGGGAAATGTAATTTTCAAAGTGAAAAATACGTTTACTTGGATGTAGTTAGGAGGGAGTTAGGAGGTTTGAGCAAATTATAACCTTGGGTATGGTGAGGGCGGGAGTCCAGTTATCCTTCAAAATATCAATGTGAATGCTACCATCATTCCTGCCAATATTAGGGTGAAAGATCTTGGTCCCGAAAGCAACCTAAATGGAAGGAAAAAGAATCGAAAGAGAAGATAAAAGAAGAAAAAGAGAGGTTAGGTGAACAAAACTACAAGTTGGGGGGCCATTAATATGTTATAAGGTTGGAAAATCATGAAATAACGTTGTCCTATTATTTACTATGCAACTTCAAGATTTAGCACAGTCTAGCTCAGCATTGACGGTCCATAGTCCTCTGGTTACAATAAAATTCTCTTTGAAAATAAATTTGATGCTATTCTATCCTCAGTATATATTAACATCAACATTATAAAGTACCTTGGGTGGATTAAATGGATAGTTCGGAGGGAAATGAATGCTGAGTTCAAACTTTCCACCTTCATATGGACTGCCCGGAGGACCCCGCATAATTGCTTTCCAAATAAACATGTCTTGATCATTTTCAGGACCTTATCATGCCATCATAATAAAAAGGTAAAACAAGTGTTAGATGGTAGTGCAATGAGAAAATATATCACGTTGCAGTCCTAAACAATTTTAGCACATATTTAACAGAAACAATGGTGCAATGATGAATTCTTACATCCACCCAAGCTAATACCCGGAAATATTCTCTTTTTGCGAAACATGCTAACCATTTGCTATCAACTTCATTTACATCTATAGCATTATTAATTCCAATGACTTCCTATCAGCTGTAACTGTAACAAAAGGAAATAGGTAAAGAGGAGAGAAGAAATGGAACCTAAGCGGCAAAAGTCAGGAGGATCTTTCTGGATACCCTTGAGCTCCTTCGAAATCCGCTTTGAAGCCATCACACCTAAAATCCCAAGCTAGATTGATCACCTTTAGCTTCAATCAAGCTGTTGCACTGAACATTGCACAAGTAACTAGCCACACTCAACAATATTTATTTTTATAGTGAGGTTCCAGAACCCAAGTGTTGACTTCCTAACCCTTTTTTTTTTTTTGGCCAGATTGGCTTTAAAATTAAAAAAAGAATATGGACAACCAGGGTCTTTCTTAAGTTCTAAATGTTTCTTCTGTGGGACCCCACAGGTATATTTTTTTTATAATTCTGAATAAGAAAGGGAATGTTTGATGTTGAACTTAAGTTCTCATATTCTTGCCATTAGATTGATTAAGAGTTTGTTGACAAAATAAAATAATTTTACTTACCCTTTCTCGAGTATTACTTTTTTTTCCCTATTTATAAAATTATAAAGCTTTTGAAAAAAAGATAAAATGAAATATTCGTAAACTCTAAATGTTGAAAGTAAAACTACTAAAATTTGAGAAATCTCGACTTGTTAATTGGGTGTACATTTCAAATGGACTCTCAGGCAATGGCAAAGCTAAGGAGTGACAAGGTCCCCAACCCCACCCCCAATTGTAAATGTATATTTATCATTTAACCTTTTAACTTTTGAAAAATTTGTCCCCCTTCAACTTTCTATTTAGCCCCTTTCCAAGTTTGAACACTCAACCATGTACTTTTTTTTTTCATTTCATATATTAACTTGTAAATTTAATTATTTATATACTATATATTATATAATGGTCTCACCAACCACCATGATTTAAACCTTAGAGCCACTTTCTTTTTCTGTTTTTTTGGAATGATAATTGATCACTTTTCAATTTAACATTAACTATGAATTAAGGTTGAAATTCAATTTGTTACCTCGTGAAAAAGAAGTCCCTTTTATTATTGCTATTAATACTTATTATTATCAACACCGAATTTGTCCTTCAAACGTGACATAGGATTCATCTTTTAAGGTTTTTCTTTTTCATCTTTTTACTATCATTTTTATTGTATTTTAAAGTTTATTGTAACAAACCGTTTTCAGTGAAATTGAAACAGTAGTTTCGGGACCACAAATCTGAGCCAAAAAGAAAATTTATTTTAATAATATTGCATGGTCTGCATTATGATAGGAGAGACGTTGGAAATTTCGATAGGAAAATTTTACCGATTTCATGCTTAATTATAGAAAGGACTAAATTGCATAAAATGCAAAAGTTAAATTCTAGTAGCTAGAAGGATTAAATAGCTATGGAATTCAAAATTTGAGGTCCTTATAAGGCAAATAGACCATTAAGAGAAGTTAGTAGATGTTTATGATGATTCATCCATGGAAATTTAAGGAAAAAAATGACTAAATTGGAAAGTGGAAAAATAAAAGATGATAATTAAATTAAATAACAAAATATCATCTTTTTCATCATATTTCCCCAAATTATTTTCATGGAAACCCTAGCCAAGAGAAAAGAGTTCAAGCAAACTAAATTGGCTTAATTGGGTAAGCACTCTTGTCCCATTTTAGTAATTTTTATAATTCCGAGATCCTAGTAACCTAATCTACCTATTTTGGGGATTAGTTTGTAAAGTTATCAAAGTATTAAAAGTTTTTCATGGATGATTATCCTGAAATTTTGAAATTTATGGTAGAAAATGAAAGGTTGTTGATAGATAAACAACTTTTGTAAAGTGAATTTTGATCAAATTGTGATTTAGGGGTTAAAGTGTAAAGATGTAAAATTTATGAAAAAATTTCTGATTTTTGTGAAATACATGGATTGTTATTGTTATATGAAAAATTCGGTTAGGCTTGGAATAAGGATTAAATTGCATGAATTTTATTTTTCGAGCCTAGAGACGAAATCGTCATTTATTAAAAGTATAAGGGCAAAATGGTAATTTTGTCTAGGATGTGAATTGGATAAAATTGAATGTGAATTATATTAAAATGAGTTAAATTTACTCATATAGATCCTGATAGACCTAGTTCGAAATTGGATCAAGGAAAACAAAAAGTATCAAATTAGTAGGCTACGAACACGAACAATTATTGAGGTAAGTTTGTGTAACTAATTTGTGTATATTTGTATGTTTGAATTGAACGTCGTGTATATGTGAATTGTATAAATGCTATGAAAATATGAAATTGATCACATGTTCAATAATGCCCGATAAGTAATATGTCCCGTTTGAATTAATGAAATTCGATGGAAACATGATTTCTCGTATTGGTTGTGGTTCTGCATATGTTGTGAACACACCATAGCTCTTACGAGCATCCTGTTATAAGCTCTCTCGAGCTTTCCATTATATGGTTATTGCAAGCATCCCAATCGGTATTGACCCTGCATATGTTGCAGTCATACCACAGCTCTTTGTGAGCGTCCTGTTATATGATCGGTATGGATCCTACATATAATGCAGACATACCGCAGCTATTTATGAGCGTCATGATATAGACTATTTGTGAGCTTCCTGATATATTTGTGTATATTTATATGTTTGAATTGAACGTCGTGTATATGTGAATTATATAAATGCTATGAAAATATGAAATTGATCTCATGTTCAATAATGCCTAATAAGTAATATGTCCTGTTTGAATTAATGAAATTCGATGGGAACAGGATTTCCCATATTGGTTGTGGTTCTGCATATGTTGCGGACACACCATAGCTCTTACGAGCATCCTGTTATAAGCTCTCTCGAGCTTCCCGTTATATAGTTCTTGCGAGCATCCCAATCGGTATTGACCCTGCATGTGTTGCAGTCATACCGCAGCTCTTTGTGAGCGTCATGTTATAATATCAGTATGGATCCTACATATAATGCGAACATACCACAGCTATTTATGAGCGTTATGATATAGGCTCCTTGTGAGCTTCCTAATGTGGTTCGCTTGAACTTCCTGTTATATGGCTATCCGGAGCTCCTTGATAATAACTCTTCAGAGTTACCTGTTAAGCTTAATGAGCTTCCTGTTATAGCTCGGATAAGCTTCCTGTTACATGGCTCACATGAGCATCCTGTTATATGGCTCGAGAGAGTGCTTCCTGATTATGTGCCCTAATGGGTACCCCTGAATATGAGTTGACGGATTCGAATTTTTATATTAAAATATTGAATTAATAAAAATAATAGTGATGATAATAGACAAGTGTATGGTAATAGTAATTATATGTTTAAAAATAAAATACATATATATTAATAAAACATGTATTACTTAATATTTAAGTATATATGTATTATATTATTATAATAATAACTAAAAAATTAAACAAAATAAATGAAAGAAAAAGAAACAAAGAAACAAAACAGAGAACGAAACAGGGAGAAAAGAAAGGAAAGAAAGAAAAAACTAGAGTTTGAAGGTTTAAAGCTTTAATAGGTAAGTCAAATTAAGTCATTTTCTCTTAATTTTGATGTTTTAGAAGCTTTAGAATAAGATTTTGTTGAATTTAAGTTGAAGTTTTGAAAGTTCTTAGGTTTTTGAATATAATTTATGTTGAACAAAATGATGAATTAGGGGTTTAATTGATAGAATTTCTAGTTAGAATTGATTAAGGGATTAAATTGTAAAAGAAACTATAAGTTTTGTGTTGTAGAGATTAAATTGAAAGAAGTTTTAAATTAGGATTTTATTATGAACATTAGATAGTTAAGTAGAATATGGAAGGAAATTGAATAGAAATAAAGTATGAATTGAGTTAGAAAAGTAAATGAGTTAATTAGGATTAAATTAGAATTAGGGTATAAATTGAATAAAATTCAATTATTTAATATAAATTAGTGCTGTAATTAATAATGTAAATTATTATTATTTTCGTAGCTAACAAAGAACCCGAGGCATCGACATCGAAAAGAAATGAGAAAGCTATCGAGAACTAAAACGGGAGATTTACGGTTTGTATTACTATAGTTCAAATTACTTTTTATTAAATGTTTTATATAAATTTTATATTTAATAAATGAGTATAAGGTAAGTATTAATATTTGAGTTGAATGAGAATTGGATTGGATGGTGAATGTGTAAGTATAATTGAATTGTATATTGATTTGAATTTGAAATTGAAATTGAATAGTGATCTTAAATTTGTTATGAAAGTGAAAATTTAATTGAGATTTGGAATGCCCTATTAACTAGTCGGGTTAAGTTGGATATAGTTGGCATGCTATAGGATTTGAAAGAGCACGGGATTTATCGACTTTGTCGATCAGTCACTTTATGTGTCGTATTTCAGGTACTTCGTGTGTCGTTTCAAGCACTTATGTGTCGTATACTGATCAGTACTATGTATCGTTTTAGGCACAATGTGCCGTACTGGTGTGTTTGGGTTGAAATTCATATATCCATCAAAGTCCGGGTTTGTTAATAGGGTGAATAACCGAAATGAGAAAATTTTAAATGAATTTGATTGATTGTACTATTGAAAATGTGAGAAAATTGAATTGTGTATTGGAATTGAGATTGGAAATGAAAGGCATGAACTTAATGTTCATGTAGTGATTGAAATGGAGACATATGATATGTGAATGAAATTGAAGAATAGCTAAAAAAATTATATTGTTATTGTTAATTAATGAAAGTTTAAGAATGAATTGATATTTTGAAAATGGATAGTTATATGCTTGATAATTATATTCCATTATTATTGTTATAATTTGAATTATGGTAATACCACTAAGTATAAAATACTCAGCGTACGGTTTGTTTTCGTGCGCAGGTTAATAGAAATCAAAGGTCCAGGTTCTGTGTCCAAATCAATCCCGACTTCAGCATAACTTCGGTGATGTATTTTTCCTTTAGTAAATATGGCATGTACTTCGGCCTTATTAAAGAGTCTTGAAAGTTTTGGTTGTAAAGAATTGGTTTCTAATGTTTGATCGATAAATGAAACGTTAAGTTATAAAAAAATATGTTTAGGTTATTTGAATATGAAATTGTATGAATTGTGATATTGGTTTTGAATTGATTTCGATTTGAAATTGAAGGGAAGGTTAAACACTTATAAAGGAGTTATATTGAGCTCGCACAAAAAAAATATCCCTAAACACCCGAATCACTCTTAACTCGTATTTTGGGCTTCGAGGGTCCATCTAAGGGACCTTAAGATTATTTTATATTATGTTTGATAATTATTTGTATATTAATTGTAAATTGTCTGATAGGTCCAGTAATACTTTATAACCCTGTTCCGGCGACGGTTTGAGGTTAAAAGATGTTACAAAATATAACTCGTTTGACACATTTAATAGAATCAATGATGCAATGGGGTGAGAGAAAGCGGAAAAAGAGAGTATAAATCGAACATGTACTACCATAATTAGGAAGATCTATCAGGAGATTCTCCAACTCTTCCAAGAGCGCTTCTAAAATTTTCATCCTGTAATTAATGGATATTTGAGTCCTGCAAGTCATCTTCATTAGAGACAATCTTACAGTTTCTAGATTTATTATTAATTAAAGACTTATCTTTCTTAATTAGTCAACTTGAAACCTAACACATGCAACCACCTTTGGACATGATTTGACTTGGTCTTAAACTTACATATATATATATATATTCTATTCTATGCTGCCCTGTGTGAATTGTGAAAGAAGAATGGAGTTGTTAATATACTTTTTATTAAATAACCATAATATATTGAGTTATTTCTTATTTATTTAAATATATTGAGTCTTTCCATTTTCCTTAAAAAAATATGTTGAGTCTTTTTTTAATATGAAAACTTTATTATATATAGCTTTCCATTTTGAAAATATGTAGTCTTTTTATATAAATATATTTTGATGAGGTTTTGGTACACTTCAAAAAAAAGTTTGGATTAAAATCTTATCGTCAAAATGTTTTGGGTCATTTTATATGTATATGTTATGCGTAATTTTATCTGATTTTTTTAAAATTTATTTTGGTCTTTTTCAATTGTTCGTCTGTTGTGCATTATATCAATTGTATTTTATGTTGTAATTGGACAAACGTAACCCTTAACCCGTTAAGGGAATTCAAACGGTTAGCATTGTTCTTTTTTGATGTATACAAAGAAAAGATAGTGAGTTGGGCTACATGGAATGAGGCCCTGCTACTACATCCTATCAGCACATTAACCCATAGCAAACATCTGGGTCCAATTGTAACACCCCTAACCTGTATCCATCGCCAGAATAAGATTATAGAGCATTATCAGAGTTTACTAATTAATTTGTAGACTTTTCTTTTCATCAAGCATTCATATTTAAAACTAATCAAAATCAAAACATTAATGAGCTAACGTTAACCAATTTAACTTGTACATGCCATTATAACCAAAACCAAATCATCCAAAATTATCGATAGAACCAATGGATAATGTGATATATCTCCAACAAGCTTCCAACTAATTGAGCTTCCGATAATCATTTCAATGCATCAAATAATTATACATATTACCAATAATAATTCAATTCCAATAATAAAAAAACACACACATATATAATATTCATTACCAAATAGCATTCACTTCAATTAAAATTATATAGAATATAGTTCATACGAACTTACCAGGCTAAATTGCAGAAATACCAAAATTCAGGGACATTTTAAAAATTTTCTATTTTTCTCAAATTTCCGCCCAATCTTGATCTAAATTAATATTTCATTCAATTTACTAATTTAAATAATAAAATAATTCATTTCATGCAATTCGGTCACTTTTTGACATTTTTACAAATTTACCCTTAAAGTTTTACTTTTATTAAATTTAGTCCCTAAGCCTAAAACGTGCAAATTATCCATGCTAGCTGAATATTCATATATATATTTTTCCTCCTCCTCCTCTCCATTACACTTCCTTAATTTATATAATATGCTTATAAGTAACATTATCTATGATTTCACTATTTACTTGTAAATTTATTCAAAACTGTCCATTTGAGTCATATCCACTAAATTTTTTTTATCTTGAGCTACAGAACTCCAAATTAGGATCTGCTAATTTTCCCTGAAACTAGACTCACATATATTCTTACCATAAAATTTTCAGAGTTTTTGGTTTATCCAATAAGTACAGTTTATTCTTTAAAGTCACCTCTGTTCTGCTGTCTGACAGTTCCGACCCTTCTTTGCTAAAACTTAATTATCTCCTTGTACAGATTTCAGACAATATCCATGTTTATTTCTATTGAAAATAGACTCTTTAAGGATTTTAAACATATAAATTATAACCCATAATTATTTTTTAAAATTTTTTTATGATTTTCCAAAGTCAGAACAGGGGAACCCGAAATCATTCTGACCTTGTCTCACAAAATCTATTATATCTCATGATTTACAATTCCGTTACTTACACCGTTTCTTCTATGAGAAACTAGGATCAGTAATATTTAATTCCATATTTTTTTCATCCTATAATTTCATTTCCACAATTTATGGTGATTTTTCAAAGTTAACCTACTGTTGCTGTCCAAAATTGTTTTAGTGCAAAATGTTAATTATTAAGTTTATAACTTTCCTTATTCCCTTTCTCTATAATATTTCCCATCACTTTCACTTATTTCTCTTCACTAATATATCAAGAACATAAGAATTTATATAAGAAAACTCTACTATAACATCTTTTACATGCTATTTCAATAATATCAAACTTAAAAATATATTGAAATCTCAATGTTCTTACCTTGTCTTATTGATTTCAACCTTTAACTTGATTTTCTCTCTCCTCCAGCTTCAATTTCTTGAATCCAACTTGATATTCTAGCTCCCCATAGTTTCCTTGTTATCTTTCCCTCTTGATGGCTATGGAAATTATTTTGATTTCTAAGTGAAAATGGTGAATTTTTTTGGTGGAAGGACCAAATTGTAAAGAAAGCAAAACTTTCTTCTCTTCTCTTCTCTTCTAACGTGAATTGCATGGAAAAGATGGTGGGTTGGCTCCTTTTCATCTTTCTTTCCACATATATATACTAAATAATAAAATAATAAAATAATAAAATATTATTTAAAAATTAAATTAAAATATTAATAAACTAATATTTATTTATTTAATTAATCTAAAATATCTCCAACATCATCATTATCTTCTCGATTTCTCTCTCTTATAAATGATCATTTTGCCCTTTATGATCTTTTAAAATTTCATCCTTGAGTCATTACTTAATTTGGTAAAATTACGATTTATTCCCTCATAATTCTTCACCTATTCAATTTGGTCCTAATTCATCCATTTTTCTTAGTTTCTAGATTATTCCATCCTTAAAATATTTGCACTATTGGTCCTTCAACTTTTTCTTATTTGCACTTTAACCCCTCAAATTTTGAGTATTTACCCTTGGGCAACAAAACTTTTTTCACTTTTACGATTTAATCCTTTATTGAATTAATATGTCATAATATACTTCTCAATCTTGACATAACTCAAAATTACCCTTTTTATCACTTTATTTCCTTATTTTACTATATCAGGAATATTATCTTACTATAATAATTTTCGGGCTATTACACCAACTCCGAGCAGTTGACTCGGACTTAGTCCGGTTGGTATCGTACATGTCGGCAATCCGCGGAACCAATAGGTCATTGGGATTTGGATCTTTTAAAAGTGAAGAGATTGGGAGAAAAACCTACAGAATCAAAACAAATGTTAGAATACATCTCTAGATCTAAATACCAGTAAACCAGCGCAAGCAAAAGTTACTGTATTAAGAACAACTTTAGCCAGTGTCACCAATGATTCATTATGCAAACTACTTGACCAGTAGATGAAAGGGTAAATATTAAAGGCTTGCTGTAAATTTCAATCTTAATAGGTACTGCATCTTCTTAATGGATATGCTTTTTTTTAGGGTTGTCCAAGAATCAAATTAAAAATTAGTTTACAAATTCTTGTACAATTAAATTTAAATAGAAAGGCATAAACACACAATGAAGCAAGTAAGAATGAGAAATAGATGGTTAAGGAATAAAATGAAGCACCTTGGATGGTTTATGCCGAGTTGAAACGTTCCACCCACATAGGGACAGTCGGGAGGACACACAAGTAACAGAGGGAAACAAAAATTAATTTTAGATTTGCGGGGTTATAATCTATTAAATGTAAAATTAATGAAATTTAAAGTAGATCTTAGAACCATACACAGTCTTGACATCTCATCGTAATGAGGGAATAAAAATTGTCTTCAATGATGATGATGGTGTTGGAAGAATCCAGGATAGAATTCCTTCAATTGATCTCTCAAAAAGGACACACAATTTGATGGAACGGAGCATGGGCCAAATCGTGATTATTACATTATT
Source organism: Gossypium hirsutum (assembly GCF_007990345.1). Lineage (NCBI taxonomy): Eukaryota > Viridiplantae > Streptophyta > Magnoliopsida > Malvales > Malvaceae > Gossypium > Gossypium hirsutum. The sequence continues at coordinate 59,244,669 of NC_053448.1, read as the reverse complement.
AGGGAGGAAGATAAGTTTCAATACTATGGGCTATGTGATATGGAAGCCTAACTAGACTTTCCGATTAATTGGTCTGGAAAATGATTTTTCTTTTTCTTTTGGGGCAAATTTCCAATGAGAAGAAGACTGCACTATGGTTTTGTTTGATTATCTTTGGGCGGTGTATGGGCAGTATTTGATTGTCCAATTTCCTACCATGGTCTTCAAGTTTCAATACTTGGCAATTATATCCGTGCAGAGTTATGATTTGTATTCATTTCCTAAGGTTTTTTTAGTGCATTATAGAAGAGAAATATTTTGAAAGCAATAAGAGAGATGTGATTAAAATTGATGATAACATTGACAATGGTATAGTTAAACATAAAAGAAGAGGATAGATTATTAATCAGTGTGATAGTGCGTACATTGAAAATATCAAAAATTTTAATTAAATAGTGTAGAGTCATGCATGTATACGAATCAAGCAATAAAGTAACTCATATATAGGCAAAAGAGGACTTAAAAGAGGAAAATAATATCTAATCGATATTATCTTCAAAGAAAAGCAAACATGTAACCTAAATAGGTACATACCAATTGGTACAAAACCTAAATAAGCACCATGGCTAGAAGACCATTTTCCAAATCAACCGGCATGTCAACTTTCTATTGAGGAAGACTATACCATCGCAACAGCGCCCCCCTCAAAAAAAAAAAGTAGAACCGTTTTAGAACTAGATATAGCCTCAAAGGGACAAGCACTACACCCTCACAAGTGGATGCATCCTCTAGATCTTGAGCACATGGACCTAACACAATGGTGCATGAGGACCGAAGGGCAAAGGGGAATGAAGAAATGAGTGACCTAGTGTTTAGTGACTTTATAATTAACTTTCCAAGTCTCTCTCGACTATCAGAGTGGCGCAGCGGAAGCGTGGTGGGCCCATAACCCACAGGTCCCAGGATCGAAACCTGGCTCTGATAAAAGAGAGTAGCTTACCGGGTCATCAATTTTTTCAATCTTGCATCAGGCCTTTTTATTACAGGTAATGCATACAAGCGATGCAAATATTAAATACATACAGAGAGACTAAACAAATCTATTTCTTATCATTTCTTTTTGCAACATTGACCGTTAACACATGTTTAGTAGTTAAAAAAAACAACTAATGCCACTGCTATTATGGAGAAACACTAAAACATATCTCCAACTTACAGGAATTTACAGTTCCACGATCACTAGGGGGGCACAGACAGTGATCAAATCTCTTATTATTTACCTTAGTATCATAAATAATTGAATACAAAATAAACAGATTCAATGGTTGAACTAAGGGGGTTTCATTTTGTATTATTTGCTGTCCTTAACTTGAAGGGACAACCGAAAGCTCCAGACGGCCAGTCCATTCCTCACCTGGCTTCAATGTTATTGGTTTTTCAACTGCTGCCCCATTCACACAAAGCATCTGTTTGTATTCCTCATCCCCAAAATCAACCATGGCTTTAGATTTCTTCTCCCATGGATTCCAAACACCTGAAGAAATGCAAAAGGAACTTTACATCAAAGCCGGTGTTTTCAGGTTGCATTGAGTTTATGAATATGTCATGCTAGGTTTTAAAAACTTACCAACATCTGGAAGGCCTTCTTTCTTTATGAAAAAGGTCCGTTTTCTTTCGTGGTCGAATATTGCAATGGCATCTCTTGAGCCGAGATAAACTCTGTCCACCTGCAAATTGAGAAGCTACAATTAAGCCTTAAACATGTATTCAACCATAATGCTCGTGGACACATTAATTAGCATGATATTTTATCAACCGATGGCTACGCTTTGAGGGTTCCAAGAACTGAAAAGCTTTTCCATCTAAAGGAGGGTCTAAGCTTTACCTCGGACTCAAATGTTAGGGCGTCTCCTTGTTCGGTGAAGCGCTCCCTTTGGTATAGGTTGTCAAGATAGTCAAGAGTCTCCAATCCCTCTACTCTCACTTCACTGTTAATTAGCATACAAGAAAATATATCCATTTACTTTCTTTACCATAAGAGTAAATTTTTATGGAGTGATGATCAAAGGACTTGAAAGGTAGATAAATATGTACCTGATATCAGATATGGAGAAATATGTGTGATAAGCTATTGAGAAACTGAAAGGCTTGCAATTGATATTCCGGATACGTGATATCAAGCTAAGATTTCCATCCGCAGTCAAATTTACCCGAAGACGAAACTCAAAACTGGGAAGGGTTAAAAACCAATCATCAATATGCATTACTCACAAATAAAGAAGTTTTTATAGCAGACATCTCTTCTTAATATTTGATAGCAGTTTCTGATGATTCATGGCAGATTAAGATCTCACCTGTGTGGCCAGATCTTCAAATCATCTTCCGATGGCTTTAGCAGTAAATCGATATAGGCCTTGCCACAGGCATCATTTGGATGCAATGGTGGCGGATTCTCATCAATGATCCAAGTCCTGTTCCGGGCAAATCCGTGTTGCTCGAGCGATCCTCGCTGACCAAACTAACAAATTCGAAACACAAACTCATCGTCAACCGGATGCATATGGACTTATACAAAACTGATGCAAATAAACATTGAATCCTAAATACCTGTGGGAAACATATAGGTATCCCTCCTCGAACAGCATATGGTGGCTTGAAAATTGCCTACAATATAAACACCATGGCTTAAGACACCAAAGGAGAGCATAATACAAACACTATGGCTTAAGACATCAGATGTTAATGTTTACCTTGCTGCTTGTGAACAGCAATTCTTCACCTCGGTCAGTCCTCCATGAAAGAACCTGTCCTCCATGCAAGCTAACCTGAATAAATTTCAGACAATCAATATAACTATTTAAACCCAAAACGGTAGTTAGATTAAATTACAAATAGAATCAAGCATATGCTAGATTTTAAAGGTTCAATATTCCTGATACCTTAAAATTATGAAAAAGACTAGAAAATAAAGATAAAAAGAAGAAGACTGTGACCTTTGCAGATGCCCCGCGAGGATTCCGAAGAAGAATCTGATCAGCTCCATTTCTATCCTTTGAGACTTCAACAGCTAACCCAGAATTATTCATGGTGAAAACACAGTAAGGCAATGTAAGAAGAGGAAACAAAAGATGCAAACACTGATAGATCTCTCCCTGTCTTTATAACAATCGATGCAGCAGTTAAAGAGTAATCAGAAACAGAACTTTCCCCTTCACACTTTCTTGTGAAAAACCCCTCCCAAAATTTCCTCGTGAAGCCAAACCTGAAAAAATCCCAACTACCAATGCAACCACCTTAATCTTTCTTCACCATTAAAACTGCCAACAAGAGAAAAGAAAAGAAAAAACCTCACTGACAGATGGCTGCTTGATGATGGACTTGAAATCCCTCCAAATTTCCCAAAACAGACCAAATTCAGTGACAGGAAATTTTAAATCAAAAGGAAAAGGAAAAAATACCCAAGTCTAGAAACTACTTCCCAGATAATCAAACTGTCTTAAAACTTGAAAGAACCGACCAAAAACGGTTTCAAAGACAACCAAAATTAAATGTTGAGGCACCTTAAAAACGCTTTAAGACAGGTACAGTTTTTAAAGATTTGAAAATAGGGAGAAGGAAGGTCAAGTCAAGAACAAACTACCATTTTAATGGAGAAAGATTTGTCTGCAAATTTGAGTCTGACCTTTTCGTTTCATTAAAAGGAAAGGTCGGGTTTGTTGAAGAGATTATTAATAAATATATATATTAATCTCTTCCCTCCCTCGTATGGGGTCATGCTGGGGGGAAGGCGACTGACTCTTATTATAATTTGGTACCCGGTTTCTTTTAAAAGTCAAGAATTTATGCCAAAGACCAAACAAGAAGGACAAACTTTTTGGCTTGGACCGGTGATGGTGGTGGTGGTGGCTTCTAGACATATGATGTAGACTCTATGAAGTCTTAACCTGCGACCATGAGTTTAACTGAATTAACGACCCAACAAATATATTAGTAATTAAATCCTATATGTAAAAAGATGAGTAGAAGATAGGTATAAGAGTTTTTCTTTCTTTCTTATTCTTAATGTTGCAAATAAAGTAGATTCAACGGATGTAACTCAATGAATGAAGTCTCAGTATTTTCTTCTTTTTTTCCATTGCTCACTTCTTTCAACAAAATCATCATTAATGGTAAAGAAAGTTTTTTCAATGCTGAATCAAAGAAAACCAAACCCAATCTTAAAAAAGGTGGGATAGACTCGTTGCTTTGGGTATTGAATAAAGTACTCTATCTATAATTTAAATATATATATTAGTATGAAGTACACGTGACATGTCATGTGTCACTATCTTATTATTCTATTAACCATGTCAGTTTTTATCGATATAAATGGATGATTCTTTTAACAAAAATAATAAAATTACTTTTTAATCTAATCTATAGGAACTAATTTATCCGTTTTTTAGTAGAGAGAAAATGAAATCTAACTCCTAAAATTAATAGAAGATATAATTCAATTATAATTTTCTATATATAAACAAATTCAAAATAATAAAATTACATTTTTACATTCAATTTATAATTCAAATGTAAGTTTGAATATATGGACAAATTTATAATTCTCTCTCTCTCTCAACCGTCAATAGTGAAGGCATGTGACTAACCAATGGCTAAGGAAAGAGGAAAAGCCCAAAAGAACAACAGCCAGTGCTAGCCCAATGATGTTTTACATTGAAATTTTAGTCCTTTGCCCCCATTAGCATGTGTTGATCACCTTATTGGCTAATACCCATCTTTGGGCAGAAATCTCATGCCTTTGTAAATCAATGTCAACAAAGATAATAAACCAATGGCAGGGCTTTGTTTTCAAATTTATATAGACATTGATCTTTTAACAAGTAACAATCGAAAAATCATTTCCTTGAAGAACAAATCCTTCGAAGGGGAAAATCATGTGCCCCATTAAAAGACTTGAAAGCATAGATTTAAGAACACACACATCAGGTGGGGGCTTGGGGGGCTGGAATTTTACGAAGGCACTCAAACTTAGACCCCACAAAAAAAAAAAAGCATCATAAATAGGTGGCTAATGAAATCATCAAATACTTTTATATGGACTTGGTCTAACCAGTGGAGCGCGTTGGTTTTTCTCTACTTTTGACTTATCCTCTAAAAATAAAAAAAGATGGAAAAAGCTTTGTCTATCCATGGAAATTGCCTAAACCATGTTTTGGCATGAAATACATTGATGGAAACCAATCTTTTTGGTGTATGGATGTGTGGGTTTTTCATTGGTGAAGAGCTTCTTGCTTCCTATGATTTGTAATAAACGTTGGACATTGAAATTTGGAGCACAAGTTTTTTGCTTCTCAAACTCTTGTATGTATGTCTTGTTAAACTTATGCATGTATGTACCTTATTTAGGTAGGGGTGCCTACTACAATTATTACACCTTTTCGAGAATTTTTCGACTAGAGTTTGGTCCCAAATCCTAATTGCCAATACCATTTGCAATTACTTTCTACCATAAACCATTAATTAAATTCAAAATTAGTCAATCACTTTCCCTTTTCAATACATCGTAATATCTGGTGATAAAATTAGATTAGCACTAAATTTAAAATTCGAATCCAATCGAATTGGATCAAGTCAAATTTTTGAGGACAAAATTTTTCTAGTGTTATTTTTCTCATTCATAATACTCAAGGCTTATGAAATACCAAACTCCTTTCCTCCTCCATTCGTTGTTAATTCCAAATGTAATCTTACATTAGAAAATGAAAGGCTTCGACACATATAAGGTAAAAGTGCTATGGATGCTTCAATTTTAAGAGTCGGATTACATTTTACTCCCCTCTATTCAAAATAAGGACAAATTAGTCTTTATACATTAGATCAAATAGCAAACTAGTAATTTAGTTAAAAATTTCATCAATTTTTACCATTAAGTGATGACATGACCCATGGAGTTAAGAAGGCAACAATACATGACATGCCATGTGTATCTTATGTTGAGGTGGTATTTTACCACAATAGCAAATTTTAAAAATAAAACAATCTAAAAAATAAATAAAATTTTGTTCAAATTCTGAATGCGATTTTTTAAAGAATTATTAAAATTTTAAGAATATATAAAATTATTTTAAAATGATTAAGAATTATAAAAAAAATATTAAAACTATTTTAAATTACAATAAATATGCAAATTACAAATTAATTATCATCAAGTTAAAATTTATTTAAATATTTAATAATTATCATGATGAATTGCTATAAATTTTTAAAAAATTGAAATGATAAATAATTAAAAAATATAAAATATAATGGAAGTGAAAGCTTTTGTTTTAAACAGTTGTTTGTCTCTGCATATTGTATACTGTTACGTAGACAAACATGAGAAATTATACTACAAATTTGGACAAAAATAATAATACACATTTAAGGGAATATGGTAATAGTAAATGGCGTGAAATATAAATATTGCTGATTGAAAAACAAAAAGTGATAGATCCTATCATTTTGAATTTGTGGTTTGGTGAGATTTATTTTATATTAAGACTATTTTTTGTAATTGTTATAATTTTTAAATATTTTTAATATTTATTTTATAATTATTTGAAAACACAGGACAAATCTAACTTTTTAATAATTGTTATAAATTTTATTTATTTTTATGATTTTATTTTTAAAATATTCACACATGTCATGTGTCGATTGCTACCTACGTTTTTCGTCAACTATGTCATCTATTGAGTAGGGATTATACGAAACTACGATTTCACGTCGTACTTATCCCTTTCCAATAAGAGGATAAAAAATCAGACTTTTTCTCCTGAAAAAATTCAAATCCAACTAAAATGTTAAAAATCAGGAGAAAAATTTGATTTGTCGTTCTCCTATTGGGAAGGGATGAGAATTGACATGGAATCACAATTTCATACAATCCTTTCTCGTCATCTCGAATGACCAGTTTGCTCTTTAATCTAGCACACGTGATCAATTTACTAATTTTTCGAATGAAAAATAAAATGCAATCAAATTCCTAATACAAATACCTCATTGATAATTTTACCATAAATAAAACTAAAAAATATAAACAGCAATGGTCCAAAAGCGAAAGGAGATGAAGAGAGTTTAGAATGGACCAAAATTGGGAGGGGGATCGGCCCAGCAGAATGAGAAGGGAAGAATCCAATAAAACAAAACCTCCAAAAGAAACGTAAAAGTCGGTCTAACTAAAAATAAATAAATAAAAAACCTAAAACATGGGCCATATGAGATCACCCACGACACGAGGGGCAAAAAAGTAACTATAGCAAAAACATGGTTAAAGCAAAGCCTCACCTAGCTAAAATCTCTGGTCTGATAACACACATGATATGATGTGGGTTTTGTTAGAAGGGGGGCAAAGATTGAATAAACCGACCAAAGCTCCGTCGGAGAAGCATTGAATCTCGGATCACTTTGCATCTTACAAATCTCTAACAACACCACATCAAACACAGTACTTTCTCATACCCCCTTGTTTTTCTTTTTGTTGTTTAAAAACAGAGGTTTTGTCAGCTTTTCGTCTATGAATCTTCTCCATTACTCGTGAGTTTTTGTTATTTTTTCTTTAAATGAATTATTGGGGGTTTTTTGGGTGCATTTATTGTTTTATACTTGAGTTTATTCTATTTACCATGTTGGGTTTTTTTTTTTTTAATTTGTGGGAAACATAGAAATTGAATAAGGTATTAAGGTCTGCGGTTTTTATTTGAATTTGACATTGCAATATAGATTCTTTTATTATCTCTAATCTTCATAGTTTTTTATTGCAGAGCTTGACATCTGCATGAATGGCTTGGCGAGGGGTTGGGAAGAAAGTAAGTTTTTTTTTTTTTTTTGGCGTTGGCATTGGTTGAGTTGAGGATCCCTTAATTATCTTTGCGTTCTTTGTTTGTAGCCGTTATTCATTAAGTTGCCACTTGAATCAATGTATCATAGGGTAGGAAAAGGTTGGAATTTATAAGAGTACTTGTTACAGTGTTAATCGGGGGACTTTCTTTTCCCTCTACTTAGATTTTAGCTGAGACTTTCAGGTTGGATGAGAATTTGACTGCATTATCGGATGCATTTTATTCGAATAGTTTCCATCCATTTTGTAGTGAAGTGCTTTGAATATGACCATATTAGTGATATTTAGTCTTTCCCTTCACATTTTTATTAGCTGCAGCATATATATTGTCCCACAGAAAGAGAGTGTCTGTTAAGTGTTTTGCAAGTGCCTTAGTTATCATCTATGATTGCTAATGATTTTCTAACATTGTTTACAGGGACTTAATGCCAGTCTCATTAGAGCTCTGGCTTCAGCACCTGTTGGACTTTCAGCTGGCTTAAATTCTTCGTCTACTTTTGATCTTGCAGTAAAATCACTTTCTGCTTCTTTTAAATGTGTGCCTGGTAAGCTGAGCCATCCATATTAATCTAGGCATGCATTAGCTTGTTTAATGTGTCAATAAAACATATGAATACATGCTATTTCTACTTATTGGAGCATGCATGTGTCTCAGTTAGTGAACTTCAGTTACTAGCCCTACTTATGGGTTTTAGCAATGAATTACTCACTCAACAATTGTTATCTCATTTACTTTTTCTCGTTTTGAAGTTTGCATAGTTGTAGTTAGTCAGGTTCAGTGAAGATTACATAATTAGATAACAGCCAATGAACCATGTAACTTGACTTTTGTGTTACCATATTCACCTCAAATATTTGCTACTGCAGGGTTGTCTTTCAGTTTGTTTCTACGGGGATCTAGATATCACAAAATTTTGAAAAATGAACCTTTAATACGGTAAGTTGGCTTCCTTCAATTACTCTTGTGTTCTGTCCTGGGAAGATACTATCTCCGCTATAATTATAGAACTTTGCAAACCTTTTCAATAGAGAGGATCAACACCTTTCAATATTTTGACCTTTCTCTTCAAATGTTTGAGTTGCTTATCTGTTGCAGTACTTGACATAAAATATATTCTCCAAGAAGTCGAACATCACTTGTGTAACAATTTTTTTCTATCTTCTCATTAGTCATGTATAATAGCTATCAATGGGACCAAAAAGAAAAGGAATTTGGAATGGTGTTAAGCAGGCTTTATTGATTCAAATAACTGATTTAAGTATAATTTCTGTACTTGAGAAATGGTATTGACTGTGGAACCCTGGCTGTGCTTAGGTATTTTCATGCAAGTCCAGAATTACTGGCTAGAAAGGGCATTGAGGTGGAATTGGGTTTAAAGGTTAGCAAGAAAAAACCTAAAGGGAAGTATAGCAAGAGGGAAAGGAGCCCGCCTGTTGTAGCTCCATATGTTCCTAAACTGAAGAGAACAAACAAATCCTTGCAAGAGAGAACTGTTGAGATATTTGACGGTATGACCCTTGTTGAGCTCGCAAGGCGAACTGGTGAGGGCATAGGTGTTCTTCAGGATATTCTCATAAATGTTGGGGAAAGTATTGATTCTGAATTTCACCCTCTAAGCATTGATATTGCGGAGCTCATTGCAATGGTATTTCTCATTCTTTACTCTGACATATTGATGAAGTATCTTGTTTGCAATTTAAAATGCAAAACTTGTGTGCGTGCTCATATAGACCTTTGAGTGGAATGATGAGTTCTAATTCATATCCTGGAATTATCCTCTGAAAATTTGATGCTGGCTTCCCTTTTTGACTCGGAATATATTATATTTTTATGCATTTTTCTTGCTACAACATTTCTCTTAATTAGATATATATAATGAACCATTTATGATACAACATCGTGGTGGTATTTGCTTTTGATCGTTGAGTTCCTCTCTTTCTCTTCAATCCTTTCCTTTTGTGTTAGACCCATTATATTTATCTTGTTAAAGGCTGCTTTGGGGACTTTTGATGGTTTTGCAGGAAGTTGGAGCCAGTGTCAAGAGGATACATGTCAGTGAAGGTAAAGAAATTCTCCCACGGCCACCCGTTGTGACTGTCATGGGTCATGTTGACCATGGTAAAACTTCCCTTTTAGATTCTTTACGTCAAACATCAGTGGCAGCCAATGAAGCTGGAGGCATTACTCAACATCTTGGTGCTTTTGTTGTTAGCATGCAGTCAGGGGCATCAATTACATTCCTCGACACCCCTGGTCATGCCGCATTTAGTGCAATGCGAGCAAGAGGTGCAGCTGTCACGGATATTGTTGTGTTAGTTGTAGCTGCGGATGATGGGGTGATGCCCCAGACTCTTGAAGCCATCTCTCATGCAAAGGCAGCTAATGTACCAATCGTGGTTGCTGTTAATAAATGTGATAAACCAGCTGCTAACTCTGAGAGAGTAAAACTACAGCTTGCTTCTGAGGGTTTGCTGTTGGAGGATATGGGTGGAGATATTCAAGTGGTTGAAGTTTCAGCATTAAAGAAAACCGGATTGGATAACTTGGAGGAAGCTTTGCTACTGCAGGCTGAGGTGATGAACCTAAAAGCACGTGTAGATGGACCTGCACAAGCTTATGTCGTGGAGGCCAGACTTCACAAAGGGCGAGGCCCATTAGCCACTGCAATAGTAAAAGCAGGGACTTTGGTTTGTGGGCAGCATGTGGTTGTGGGCTCAGAGTGGGGCAGAATAAGAGCCATTAGAGATGTGGTTGGGAATTTGGCAGAGCGGGCAACACCTGCAATGCCAGTTGAGATTGAAGGTTTGAAGGGGCTTCCGATGGCAGGTGATGATATTATAGTTGTGCAATCTGAGGAGCGCGCTAGAATGCTTAGTGCAGGGAGGAAAAAGAAATTTGAGAGAGACAGGCTATTGAAGATCAGCAATGGAAGGGCCGAGGAATTGGAACAATCAGAAGAAGTGCCTCAGAGGGCTGAAATGCCAATCATTGTAAAAGCAGATGTACAAGGCACTGTCCAGGCTGTTACCGATGCACTGAGATCTTTAAATAGTCCTCAGGTTTGTGAAAGTCGAGCTATATTATCCAACAAATATATATTATATATACATGTTCATGATCTTAATCCCCACTGCCTTGGTTGCTGATGTTTGTTGGGTATTCATCACTACTTGTACAAGTACTCGAATATGCTGAACTATTAATTTGGTAAAGCATTGGCCTTCTCACCTCACTATGCTGCAATTCTTTTTCTGGTATTGAAAATGAGAAGTAAAAACGAAAAGGAAGTGATGCTGGTCATTGTTATTGACTATTGAAACTAATCTTGTTGGTTCTCCCATGTGATGTGTTTTCTAATCGATACTGTCCAATTTCATTTCCAGGTTTTCGTGAATGTAGTCCATGTAGGGGTGGGGCCTGTTTGTCAGTCTGATGTGGACCTAGCGCAGGCATGTGGTGCATGCATTGTTGGATTTAATGTGAAAAGTCCTGCTAGTTCTATTACTATGGCAGCCACTGAAGCCGGCATAAAGGTACTAACTTCCCATTGCATTCAATCTCAATCTCTATCTTGCAGTAAGCGTCAATATATATGTATATGTACATCTATTTTAGTATTTTTTTTGGAGAGTATAAACAATTGATGTTATTGTGTTGTAGAAGCACATCGGAATGGAACTTTTTAAACTTAATTATTTGTATTGTAGATACTGATGCACTGTGTCATATATCACCTTTTGGAGGATATCGGCAATATGATAGTAGAGAAGGCCCCTGGCACTTTCGAAACTCAGGTAGCTGGGGAAGCTGAGGTGCTGAATATCTTTGAGATAAAGGGAAAAAGCAAGGCAAAAGGTGGGGATGTAAAGATTGCAGGCTGCCGAGTGATTGACGGTTGCGTCTCCAAAACAGCAACCATGAGGCTGTTGAGAAGCGGAGAAGTTGTGTTCGAAGGACCTTGTGCATCATTGAAGCAGGAGAAACACGACGTCGAGAAAGTAGGGAAAGGGAACGAATGTGGGCTCGTGCTCTGTAATTGTGATGCTTTCCAGATTGGAGATGTCATCCAATGCTTGGAGCAAGTGGTTCGGAAACCCAAGTTCATTTCATCGGAAAGTGGGGCTGTTCGAATCGAGTGCTGAAAACCACATTTACCAGTGAAAATTCTTTTCCACCATTGAGGACTTGTTTTCTTTGACCTGGCAATTCTACATTGAAATTCATGGAAAGCCTAGCCTTACTGCTAAGTAATGCATTGTGTTTTAGAGTTTGAACTGAATAATTTTAGGATCAAAGCTGTGAATTTAACGTGGAATTCGTCAATTTTGGAGGCGATAGTGATTATTTATAAAGTTTTGTATACAGGATATAAACAGATATAAGATGAAATAACTATTTTGGCATTCACAGCATAGCTTCAAAACCTCTTCCTAAACCTCTCAAAAATATTTTGCTAAGCTGCAAAGCTAGAGTCTTGATAACATCAATCCGATAGTGATTATTTATATTCAAGTTTTGTATACAGGATATAAACAGATATAAGATGAAATAACTATTTCGGCGTTCACAGCATAGCTTCAAAATCTCTTCCTAAACCTCTCAAAAATATTTTGCTAAGCTGCAAAGCTAGAGTCCTGATAACATCAATCACTGGGAACTTAACTAAAGCTCAATACTCAAATTTTCAGCTACGGTGTAACTAAAATCCTAGAGGTCTAATTTTGCCTAAGTCCTTATACTTTATGCACATTTGAAATTTAATATTTTTACTTTTGATCACAATTGAAGTCTAATTAATGATGCCAAAATCGTGTCGAAGAACGTTACTATCAATCGAAAATTTTACAACCTAAGTTAAATGTTTTTATTTACTTATTTGATCTTTCTAGAATACAATATTTTTATATTTTATTTTCAAAATATTTAATAATAATTGTAAACTTGGAAAAAAATAAGATTAATACATTGTTTGGTACTTGAATTTGACTTCAATATTCAATTTAATATTTTGAGTCTTTTTGTCCCTATTTAGCACCTATGTTTTTTTTTCTAGAGCACATATTTCAAACATTTCTTGAGCCACATAAGGCCTTTTGTATGGAAATCAAACTCGGGTACCAAATTAAACAGTAATCTAAACTCAGGTACCAAATAAGATATTAATCCAAAAAGAAAATCCTCTATTTTCGACACTGGCGAAGGTTGTTTTAGTGCCAGTTGAGACGGTGCCGTATAAGGGAGCCGTCAGTAACGATTCCTCGAACAGATCGCCTCTCTCATCGTTTGTTGAGGCCAATTTGCCCTTTCACTCCCTCGACGAGTCCGTCACTCTCAACAAAAATCTTTCCCTCCTTCAAAAAGCCAAACTCTTTCCCTTTCCACCTCCCATCCTTCCTTTAAAAATTAACAAATTATCTCTCACAAAACCCTCCCCCATTTCCCTTCTCCCTTCATATATCTAACACCCTTTTTTCCCCCTCCCATTTCCTCCCTCTTTTCCATCTCCCCCCAAAATGGAAGCATCCCCTGCTCTTTCTCGCATAGGCCTTGCCGGCTTGGCCGTCATGGGCCAAAACCTCGCTCTAAACGTCGCCGAAAAAGGCTTCCCTATCTCTGTCTACAATCGTACTACCTCCAAAGTCGATGAAACCGTTCAGCGAGCCCAAGACGAAGGCCAACTCCCACTCTTCGGTCACTACACCCCTCGTGAATTCCTTCTCTCTATCAAACGACCCAGATCTGTTGTTATCTTAGTCAAAGCTGGTTCACCCGTCGATCAAACCATTGCTGCTTTATCCGATCATATGGAGCCCGGTGACTGTATCATCGATGGTGGTAACGAGTGGTATGAGAACACCGAGAGAAGAATCCAAGAAGTTTCAAATAAGGGTCTTCTTTATCTCGGTATGGGTGTTTCCGGTGGCGAAGAAGGGGCTCGTAACGGTCCGTCGTTGATGCCTGGTGGATCTCACCAGGCTTATTCGAACATCCAAGACATACTTGAAAAAGTGGCAGCGCAAGTCGAGGATGGGCCTTGTGTTACTTACATTGGCGAAGGAGGATCTGGTAATTTCGTTAAAATGGTTCATAATGGAATCGAATACGGTGATATGCAGTTGATTTCTGAAGCTTATGACGTGCTTAAACATGTTGGGGGACTTTCGAATGATGAATTAGCTGAGATTTTTGCTGAATGGAATCGGGGTGAGCTTGAAAGTTTCTTAATTGAGATAACATCGGATATTTTTAGAGTTAAGGATGATTTGAGTGATGGGTTTTTGGTGGATAAGATTTTAGACAAGACTGGGATGAAAGGTACCGGGAAATGGACTGTGCAGCAAGCTGCTGAGTTGTCTGTTGCTGCCCCTACGATCGCAGCTTCATTGGATTGTAGGTATTTGAGTGGGTTAAAGGAGGAGAGGGAAAATGCTGCTGAGGTTTTGAAAGAAGCTGGATTGAAAGAAGAAGTTGGGAGCCTAGCAAATGGAATTGATAAGAAAAGATTGATTGATGATGTTAGGCAAGCTTTATATGCGTCCAAGATATGCAGTTATGCTCAAGGGATGAATTTGTTGAGAGCGAAAAGTGTTGAAAAAGGGTGGAATTTGAACTTTGGAGAGTTGGCTAGGATTTGGAAAGGTGGGTGTATTATTAGGGCTGTGTTTTTGGATAGGATCAAGAAGGCTTACCAGAGGAACCCCAATTTGGCTAGCTTGGTTGTAGACCCTGAGTTTGCTAGGGAGATGGTTCAGAGGCAAGCTGCTTGGAGGAGAGTTGTGGGGTTGGCCATCTCTGCTGGGATCAGCACACCAGGAATGTGTGCTAGTCTTGCCTATTTCGATACCTACAGGCGTGCAAGGCTCCCGGCCAATCTCGTGCAGGCACAGAGGGACTTGTTCGGGGCACACACCTATGAGAGGATCGATCGTCCAGGGTCATTTCATACAGAGTGGAAAAAGTATGCTCAAAAGAGTAATGCCGGTGTTGGTGCACTCAATTGAGGTTTCTGAGTTTGGTTTGTTGTACTATGGCTTTACTTGTTTGTTTCAAATGAGCATTGGTTATGTTATGTTTTTATGTTGGAATAGGATTCTACCTTGGCATAGCAAGGATTGTTCAGCCTTGAAGTTTTTCTTTTTCTTTTAATAAAATGCATGCCTTTTGAGTCGTGAAAATTGAATGATTCTTGGCAGACTGGGTAAAGCCTTGTATTCCTGTTATAATGTTATAGGTTCAAACAATAAACGATGAAATGAATCTGTTCAAGAGTTTGAACTAGCATTTTGGTAATAATGATTGTGAAATTTGGTACATTTGTTAGTGTAAAAGGCAAAAAGGTTGTCAGAAAAAGGGCGAGTAACATTGCTAATGCCTTCTCAATTAATTTCGATGAATGGATATTGTAATTTATTTTAGCCCCCCATTTTCTCTCCTATCATATGGATTTTGCATGTCTCTTCCCATTTTGATGCACTTTTGCTGCTTGCATGGATTTTGCTTTGTTGGCTCAAGCAGATGCACTCTTTGCTTGGAGTTGAATATTCCTAATACAAGTCATTTTATAGTAGAAAAATTGCTTCATTTTTTGGTTCAAAATGTAAAAAGTTCTCACCCTTCATCCCAATTGCGGGATAGATGACTACCAGTGAAGGCTAGCAAGTTCTACATTTGATTGCCAAATAGATTTTATATACATACATAATATTTTTATGCATAAGATATAATTATTCAAAATTTTACAAGGATTCAGAAGGAATTTAGAGGGTGATAAAGCAAAACGTCTAAAATACTAGCTTCTCACAAATTCATTGTCTAATAGTGAGTTCAGCCCTGAGATGGAGGATGCCGTTTATAAAGTAAATGCTATCATCTGACATGAATGCCGTCCAGGGTATACCAAACAGGTTACGATAGCCGACAGCCTTTCCTCCAGTGAAAGTGTAATTCCCTTTATACTTGCTTACATAATCCTCAGTTGGCTTTGACCTTGCCGCAAACTCATAGTCAACAGCAAATGTGACAGATCCCCTCTCTTGCATTCCCAAAAACAGCCCAAAACAATGGAATGAGCTTTGCTGATCCATGTTGCAGTGAGCAGACAAGAAAAAACCTTGTCCTCCAAGATGAAATGCCTGGGAATAAACCCTTCCTGCTGGAAACAGATGTGTACACTCCTCACGTTTCAGGTCCAGGTACACAACACACTGCTGCCTAGGCAGTTCAAACTCTACAACCTTGACTGGACGGTACTTGTATGCCCGCTCCACAAAGCGACGATAGGTGGCATTCGCTTCCTCTGCTGCAAGTGCCCGTTGTCTGTGTGGCATCTCAGACTTGAAAAAGAGAGCTTCAAGCACAACCTTGGATGCAAGTTCTGGATCAAAGTCGATGCAGGTTAAAACCTTTTTCAGCTTTCTGCAAGTCATATATGGAAAACGTATTACGCGACTAAGTCGTGTTGCAAAAATTCCACGTCGCTCCTCCAGTTTTGGGTAGTGTGTCCGAGCCCATTTCAGCACAAAGTCATAAACAGCATCCTCTGAAGCTACCTGGAGATCGTCACTAGAAAATACTGCCTCTATACCAGTAAGAGGCAAGTTGAGTACCTCCTCCTGGAACCTGACAAATAACCAATGCAAACTGGTTAGTCCATTATCTAGAGATTAACTCAACAATGGACCTAAAAGACGACAGTTAATGAAACATTGAACCTAATTTCACAAAATTTTCCACTTAAGGCAGCCATATATACACGTCCAATAAGCGAAATATAAACAGGACATGCAACACTGCATTTCTTGCCACGTTATTTTTAAAGAATGCCCACTATTTTGCAGCAGGGTAAAACTTCAAAACAAAGCCATATATATATCAACAAAAGGGTGCCCCATTTTCATATATTGATAACAAAAGAAGCAACCTTGTGGTTACAGTTAAGAAATTACTCAAAGTATAATTATGTATTTAATGTTGTAAATAATAGTGGCACTCACTTGGTTATATCCTTGTATCTCACAGCAAGAAACTGCTTTGCAGCATCTGTCAGTGGCTGAACAGCATCAGCCATTAAAACACTAGACGGAAGGTCCAAATATAGTAAAGCAGATTCACAGGTCATAGGCAGGTTCCGTAACAATCGGCTACAATATCTCATGCAAGATGCAACCTCGAATTTGTCAGCAGCCATCAACACATCTAACAAGGCAGTAGGTGTGGTCGTTGATAAGGTGTTGCTGTACATAAAACTAAGAAGGTCTAGGAGAGCTGTTTCTTCTGCTTAAAGAATCAGAACAAAATACATAAATGAACACCACAAAGTTCGACAGGTTCCAACATGAAAACAAACCAATGTCATTGGAATTCATGGCAAGAGAGGTAAAAATAAGACAAATGATCAATAATAGGAAAAATATTCTGGCGTTTACCAGAGGCATGTATCCTGAGTGTTACATGTCGCTGCTCTGACTCCTTCATTCCATTTGAAAACAACTGCAAGCAGAGGCACAAACCAGTAAGTCCATGAGTACAAAAACCAATAATAAAGACAGAAAACAACCAATCAGCATCCCCTTACCTTATAAAAGAAAGGACTTTTTGCTGCTAAAATTGGAGAACTAATGTGTATGGTCTTGACTCTTAGAACTTTTGAACAATCCATATTCTTAGATGAATCATTGTTGTAAATGGAATCATTCCCTATAAATGAATCAAAACGGATGTCAATGTTCATTCCTTGCAATCAAACAGTAACTAATACCCCCACACTGAAAAACTAACTTTAAATCTAGTTATATCATAAAGAAAAACTTTAGTTCAGTTAACAAAAAGAAGAAATAGTCCAAACTTAATTAACAACAAAGTGAAGGAAGCTAGGAAGTTTGAGTTGTTCGCGTGAAGTTTAACTAAAAAGAAAACCTTAATTAACATGAAGAAACCTGAAAAAGTGTGTGAATATATATAGAGTAGCAAATGATAAAAAGTAATTTATGTATGTAATTTAAGTTACCAATTTGATTGGAATTCAATCCAATATCAGAAGGAGACTCTTCAACCATTGCCATGGCCTCTTCATCTTGGTTCTCATAGGTTACACCATCCACCGTGTATGGCAAGTTACAATTCAAGATTTGCTCCTCACTTTGCCCGATAAAATCTGCATAACGCCATGAACCCAATCCCAAAAATTGTTCAAAACTACATTAATTACATTGTTAAAAAAAAAAGCTTTTTAAAGGAAAACTACCAATAATTTTAATCTTAGAAACAAAACAGAACAAACCGTTCTCTTTCTTGAAATCTTCCCTCCGTCTCTTCCTATTACGGGCCCAATCAGAGATAGAGCAGCAACCGCCACCGTCGGATTTAGTCTCGGGCAAATCAGGCATGATCTCGATCCTCAGGGTCCGATCGGAGAAATTACTGTCGTCAAAAGCAAAACCAAAGTCCGGGTCGACGGAAGCAGAGGCGGAAGCTCCGCCGGGTGAGAAGTCGGAGTCCATAACCGATTGTGGATTAAAAAGATCAGCGTCCGGCACTCGCATGCCCAAATCCTCAAAGCGCTTAAGCAGAAAGCAAGAGAGGTAAGAAATATAATTAGAACAGTAAAGTTGGAAGGAATTGAGGTTTCCAGAGTCCAAAACCTAGAACGAAAGCGCTGTTTTTATTTTCCGAACCTGAAAATGTTGGTTGGGTCTCCATTTCCGTATTTATATTGGGTTTGGTATCTCCTCCGCCTGCTATGTGGCGGTTAAAGATTGGTTATAACTGATTCTATTAACTTGTAGTTATGGTGGCTGTATAGTTGGATCAATCCAAAAACAATCGGATGATACACAATTGCGCTTAATTTCAATTTTAATTTTGTTTACAGATTAAATCCAATTTTGATTTTCAGATTCTTAAAAGCATGAATCTGATTTTAACTTTTTAAGCTACCCAACTACCAAACGCATATCTCCTTTATGATTGCAGATTTAACTCTACAGCTTATTCAAATTATATAGATTTAACTCATTTAATTTTTTTTTATCACGATACGGTATTTAAATTACTTTTTTTTTCAAACTTGGTATTTTTGTTACTCAATTAGTTAAATTTATTTTGAAAAAGTTTAATTTCAAAATTGGTAGCTATTTTTTTCATTTCAAAATTGGTAGTTCTGTAAATTCAATAGTTAGTTAAACCATTAAGCCTATTTAAAAAAATAATAATTAAGAATTAATATGTGACAAAAAAAGACAAAAAAATATTATTTCTCTCTTTTTTTTCTTTTTCTTCCTTAAGAACTAGACCAATGGTTGAACTAGTCAGGCTACAAGTTTTCGATCTGATCAAATAAATTATTAAAAGAATTCATAAAAATAGAGAAATTTGGTTTAACTATTTGTTTTTTAGCTTCGTTCAATTGGTCTATATTGGTTCGCGGGTTTATCTATTCAATGCCCATCTCTAGACCAATACCTCAATCGGTTATCGGTACGACTGTTTGGTCTGGTTTTGAAAACACTGGTTTTGATCGATGAATAACTTTTTTGATCCGGTTAAGTTGAGCAAGCAAGCAATGAAATTCAAAAAAGAATTTAATTGTCATATCTCGATCTCGAAAGGACAAGTTTTGAGCATTATTAGTATTATCAGACATTATAAAGGAAAAAATAGAAGGGTAAAATAATGTAAAAGAAAATAAAATAAATAAATTTTTTAAGTCTGTAAGACACGGTGATTTATTATTGGCTAGAATGTTTTTTAATTGATATAACATTTTGGTGTAAAATATGTATAAAAAGAATAGTTTAAGTACCACTTGTGCCAAAAAGAAGTAGGCATGATTATTTATTTAGCCCTCCAACTTTATAAAAAAATCATATTAGTCCTCCATTTAACTTTTTGGCTCTTTTAACCCTTGAACTTGCACTTTTTTTTTTGTTAAATCGCCCCAAAATGAATGGAAAAGATAACAAGTATTAACTTTGTTGACATTGACATATATGTCACATGGATACTACATCAGTAATTAATTAATTTTTAATACTTTTTTGTTTTTTAATTTTTATATATTACAAATTTTTTAAATAAATTTAATAGCATTCTATATTTTTATTTTTTAAAGTTAATTAGTTACTTATGTGACATCCACGTGATGTGTATGTCAAAAAAGTCAATATTTATTAATTTTTCCATTCATTTTGAAGCGATTTGACAAAAAAGCGCAAGTTCAATGTTTAAAATAAACGAGAAATTAAATGAAGAGCTAAAATGACTCTTTTTTTTTATAATGTTGGAGGAATAAATAAGTCATTAAGCCAATAAAGTTTAGGTAAGAACTCAAGAAAAATGATACAGTTTAGGTACTAATTTGTGGATTAAGCTCTTTTTTAAATAGATTTAATGGTTGGACTAACAAATGTACCAATTTGGGAAAAGAAAAATAGTTTAAGTATCATTTGTGACTTATAACCAAAAAAAAAAAGTTTAGATATTAAGATGGGAAAAATAGTATAATTTAAGTACCAATTTGTGGATTAAGCCAATTATATATAATGTTAGTATATTTTATGTTTATCTAAGTTTAACATATATTTGTCTAAAATTTTGTTTAAATTTGTCCATATTTGTAAATAACTAATCTAAACTCATTTTAGATCCAATCAATTATTAATTTAATATTTTATATAATTTTTCTTAATTAAAATTCTAAATTTAAACAATATATTTTTTAATGTTTACATATTATTATACTATTATATATTTAATTTCATGTCATATAAATTACATAATATATAAATAAAAATAAAATAAATTACAAATGTATAAAACTTATTGAGGTAGGCTTAAACCTTAAATATTAAAGTCTGAATTCAGCTTGTATTTTAATTTTTATAGGTTATTTATTGTATATTATTAAATTAAATTGCTTTCACATTAAATTTGTCAGTATTCAATTTTTTTATATAGTTTTATGTTTATTTTTACTCCACTCTAGTCAATAAATAAAATTAACTCTTGTTATATTTATAGTAACCTCTATATTCAATTTTATTTTTAGTAAAATATTATTTAAGATAATAAAAATATATAATAGTGATTTTGGAAGCAATTTAAAAATAACAATTAATTCTATGGAATAGATAAATGATCTAATCTAAAAAAAACTTGATAATTTATTTTTAAAAATTTAAATTTAAAATAAATAATAAATAATAACATATATAATATATAATATATAATATATAATTAAATAATAAAAATTTTATTTAAGTAAAATCAAATAGATACATTATCTAATTAATTTTTTTTTAAATTTTAAATTTTTGGCTGTCTAATTAAATGTTTATCCAATTTATTTAAAAGTATATTATTCATGTAATCTAATATAATTTATATAATTAACTGTTTAATTTAAATAAAATATTGTCCATATAATTTAAGTTCTTAAAAAACAATTACTGATGCCACTTGTAACAATAGTGACCCCTTACTCGTAAATTAGATGATAATGCACGTTCTAACCTATGTATTTCTTGTTATTGTAACAAAAAGATGCCAATGAGCTACAACTCATCATTTACAGGAGTGAAAATTTTAAAATATTTACAAATATATATTTAATTTAGTTCTTGACGATTATTTAAATTTAAATAGGATAATATATAAATGTTATATTTTATATTTATTATTGTACATTGTATATGAAAGATTAAATTAATATAATTATTCAGAATATTGGTTACTTTATGCAACTATTTAATCTATTATACTAAAATATGATTTATAGTAAGCTAATGTACATGCAACTAGAATGAGTTTCAATATTATTAAAAGTCTAAAGTAATGACTTAATTTGTTGAGGGTGATGTCAAAATTTATAATCCTCTTTAAACACTTTATCGAGATTGTATTACCTTTAACCTGATCATTAATTCATTTATGAAATTATAAGAATATCACCTCTTTTAAATTATAATTAATAATATTATAATAATACCTTTGTATTTTTATATTTAAATAAAATAATTATAAATCTATTTTATAATATTAAAATACAAATCTATTATATACATTATTGAACATATTTATAGAATTAAATTTTTATTTCAAAACGGGCAGCGGAGTGTAAATTGGGCCAGTAGACCCACTTTTTTCATCCATACTATCAACAACATCCAGTCCATTTTTATTAACTCCTCCTCCAGATTTTTATCACCAAGGGCCGCTATAACTGGGCTTCATTCTTTAGGCACCTCCGATATATGCAGTTCCGTATTCACCAATTCATGCAAAATCTATATTTCTCTCTGAGCCAAGTCTTGCAACCCCAAAAAGGTCACTCGGGAGAGTACCTCAACATATATAATTCAATAATTTATGTTCAAAATTAATTAAAATTTTATTCACACGTAGGAGTTGAGAAAAATAGAAAAATAGAAAGGCACCCATGTCTCGTCAACTCAAAATCACATCTTTCAATTCAATCTCAGAAGAAAATCTTGTCAGCTTAAAGTAAACAATCCCTACCCAAATATATACAGTTTCTCATATTTGTACTCAGGAAACAGTTCATACAGTGAACAATGAAACCCCGTCCTTGTTCCACCATCAACAATAAATTTGTCTCATCTTTAATAGATTTCACGCTCATCCCTACCCTACGTTGTGTTTGTAATAAATAATGCATTATTACGAAAGTTTACTTTTAAGTGGAATAAGTCATCCATATTCTAACACCATGTTTGGTTGGGTGTAATGGCTAATCCATTACACCCCGATTCGGTGGCCCCACCCAATACGTCGTTTGGTTCACCGTTTACCGAATCGGAGGTTTTGCTATTCCTTACCTATTCCCTCAGCAGCTGTAATAGGGATTCCTGGGTTTTAGTTTGTAATGGCTATTCATCGTTTTCTTCTTTAATTTTGAGACCAAAATAGCCTGCCTTCTTCTCCCAAAAAAATTCCCATCGATTTCATATCCTCAAATCAAGCCAAATCGATTCACCTTCACGTTTTCACATCTTCTTCCAGCCAAATCGATTCGCCTTCATCTTCTTCCGGCCAAAGGTATGCTGACAGCCAAAGGGCTTCACCATTCTTCCAGTTCTTGCAGCGACTGAGAAACAGTAGCGGGAAGGGAGGTAATCTTTTTTTGCCCTCATCAAGCTTCATCTCTTTAATTAACTTATTCTTTTTTTCCATTCGTTCGCTCTCTCTCTTACTCGCTCATTCATTCATTCATTTTGTTTTTCTATTGCAGGTGATTAGTGATTTACATCACAAAACTGTTGCTCGCTTCTTTGAAATTTGACAAGTTTAAGGGAAGAAATAAGAAAGTTGCTCCATACTTCTCGTAAAAACTTTGTTATGGTAATCTTGCTGGTGTTTTTTTTTTGGATCGATATAAATTTTTTGTATATCTATGTATTGTCTCTTTTATCTTGTTGGTTTCGTGTGAAATTTGGTTTATGTTTTGATTGAAATTGGAGATGACTTTTGATTTTTTATTTGAATTAATGAAGCAATGATTAATCCATCGAGGAAGAGAAAACATGGGTTTCTTATGAAAAATAAAGTCAACATAAATCTTGGAGGACCTTTGAACATGTTTTGCTCGATTTAGGTGTGGTTTGCATGGTGTTTGAAGAAATTTCTAAGTTCTAATTGTTTGGTGTTTGTGGTTTGGCTATCTAATTTCCTAAGTGTTTTTGGAGTTCCATTTTCTTTTTGTAATGTTTTTTGTTTACTTTCCATTTTGCATTCCACATGTTTGATAAATTAACAAAAGAAAATGATCATTTCCTATACCACTGAAGTTGTTAAAACTTATTTTTCAACTCCATTTTTCTATTACAGAAATGGGCTTTCTGTCAAAAAGAAAATTACCCATTTCTTTGTTTCTCTGGAAGTTAGCAAGTAACATAACTTTGATAGTTTATATGATGAAAAATCCCGTTAGAGTATTTAGGATTATGCTAAAGGTCTTATGTTTTTCAAAAGTATATATATAAACCGAGTCTTTCAAAGGTATATATATTTTCATCATTGGGTATTGCTTCATTCATGAAGTTCTTAGTGAGGATGAAAGTAGTAAGGTTCTTGACTTCCTTCAAAATCCTTATTGCCCCGGTAACATTGGTTAGTTTATTAGTAGAAATTGAAAGGAATGATAAAGATCGCAGAGTAAGTATGGCAGGTGATATCTGTCCCTCTAGCTGGTTACTAGCCAATCTTATAGCAGTTAATGACTTGCAAGAATAAAGACTTAAAGGCAAGGTACTTGTAAAGTTATTGTTGCCAAGATCAAGAGTGTTAAGGTGTTGTAGGGTGGAGAAATTGAAGGCTGAGAGGTCTCCTTCTAGATGGTTAACCCGCAAGTTCAAAGTGACAAGATTGGTGCAGCTCATGAGAGATGGTGGCAGATAACCAGTGAAGTTGTTGATGTGAAGCGGCAGTTGTTCCAACTTGGAAAGCTGGCCTATGTCTTTCAGGATGGGGCCTTCAAATTCATTGGAAAAAAGCTCAAGGATGGTGAGCTTGTCGAGTTGGACAATGGTTGTTAAAGAAGGCATAAGAAGGAACAGGTCAAATATTCTGCAACTCATATAGTTTTGTCTCTGTTTTTTAGGATTTTCATGCTAAATAACCAGAAAGCATATGTTTTTTAACTATTATTGTTATTATTAAGTATGGATATGAACAAGCTGCAAGCTTGTATTGGTACACAAGTAAATGCTATGGATATTCATCTTTAGAAATGAAGATGAATATTCATGCTTTAGAAATGAAGGCTGATTCATAATCTTGAGAAAACTGGAGAACTTCTGAACCATAGGACATAAATGCTATGGAGTATATAACTGGGCTTCATTTTGACTGTCCTTATGGTAATTGATATTTTCTTTGATTGCAGGATGATTCCTTGCAAAGACTAAGCATGGGGTGGCAGCTTTCGCTGGTGTGAATTGAAGGCTTATGAGGGGATTCTTGCACCATATGACAAGACAAGAGAATGGTTATTCCTGATGCTCTCAAGTTTTGCAATAGTTGGTTTCTTTTGTGGAATTTAGAATTTCGTTTTCTTACTTGCTTCTGTGGATAGTTAGTCATGCTCAATGTTTTTAAAATTGGTGGAGAAAATAACATTAGCCTGGAGTAAATATGAAATATACCATTGAACGCTTTTATGTAGGTTATTTTCAAGTTTTGTTTTTGGCTGTTCGTAATTCTGAATTCTCTTCACGAACATTGGTGTTGCCTTGGATATTATATAAGTTTCTATTTCTGATTGTTCGTATGCTCGACTATGAAATGGTTCCTATTAGCACAAAGGAGTGCATAATGAATTAGACTTCCTTCCTGTCATTTAAACTAAATATTCTTTATTGCTTACTAACTGAGCATGTTGTTTTCTAATTATGCCGTTTTCAAGGTATTCATTTTCATTTTCTTTCATTCCTGGAAAACCCCTTTTCTCTCCTTTGCTTCTTCTTACCAAGATTCGGCAATATATATCAGTTTGAGGGCTCATAAGGTTTCTGCAATTAAGCTGTAGGTTAAGGGGTTGGACTGGTACTTGTGGCTTGTGATTGCGGTTGCTTTTAGTGCCCAAACAAATTCAATCCTTGACATGCTGGTTCTTGTGACTTGTGGTTTACTTTTGGTGCCAAAACAAATTTAATCCTTGACATGCTGGTAGTTGTGGCTTGCGGTTGCTTTTAGTGCCAAAACATAGCAACTTTTCTGTAATTGATTATGTGTTCAATGTCACACATTTTGAAGCTTCATTTTCTTTGATTATTTTGAACTTCAATTTCATATGCTTATTTCAGATGTATGGTTGCCAAGTTAATGGCTTTGTTTTCCTTGTACAAGATCCAGCCAAGTTAATGTTTAATATTTTTTTAAATTTGTCTAATTCTTTTTCATTGCTTTTTCTCCTTAAATTGTTTTATTTATAAATTTATTATTCTAATAAATAAATGTCATGTTAAAAAATGAGAAAAATAGATATTCATTTATTTATAAATATTTTTAGAATTTTGTATGTATTTTTATCGAAAAATAAATGTTTAAATTTTTTAGTTTTTTAATTTTTATTTTTGAATTTTAAGAATAATGGTTAAATTTATATAATATGTAAAATTGAAGGTTAAGTTTATTGAATTTTTTAAAGTTAGGACCAGATTAATAGAATTTGTAAGTATTGTAGTATTATATATATTATGATTTTAGAAAATTCATATAAGAATATTTAATATTAAGAATTTTATTAAATTATATATTTTTATTAAATTATATTTAATAATAATTATGTTAAATTATATTTTATAGTATTATATATTATGATTTCAGAAAATTCATATAAGAATATTTAATATTAAGAATTTTACTAAATTATATATTTTTATTAAATTATATTTAATAATAATTATGTTAATTTATATTTTACAGTATCATATATTATGATTTGAGTAAATTAATATAAGAATATTAATTATTAAGAATTTCATTAAATTATATATTTTAATTAAAATATATTTAATAATAATTATGTTAATTTATATTTTACAGTATCATATATTATGATTTCAGTAAATTAATATAAGAATATTAATTATTAAGAATTTTATTAAATTATATAGTTTAATTAAAATATATTTAATAATAATTATGTTAATTTATATTTTACAGTATCATATATTATGATTTCAGTAAATTAATATAAGAATATTAATTATTAAGAATTTCATTAAATTATATATTTTAATTAAAATATATTTAATAATAATTATGTTAATTTATATTTTACAGTATCATATATTATGATTTCAGTAAATTAATATAAGAATATTAATTATTAAGAATTTTATTAAATTATATAGTTTAATTAAAATATATTTAATAATAATTATGTTAATTTATATTTTACAGTATCATATATTATGATTTCAGTAAATTAATATAAGAATATTAATTATTAAGAATTTTATTAAATTATATATTTTAATTAAAATATATTTAATAATAATTATGTTTAAATATGATTAAATTATTTATTATTGATAATAATAATCTTATTATAATTTAAATAACAATAACAATAATCATTTACCAAAACAATTTTATGCTAAGGGTATTCTAGTCATTTTAGTTTTTTCCATTATGCTATTACACCTCTATTTCATTCAACCAAACACAAGATTACTATTACGCCTCTATTCCATTACATTCAACCAAACAGTGGATTAGCTATTACACCTCTAATCCAATACACCTCTAATCCCAATACACCTCTAATCCAATACACCTCTAATCCAATACAGCGAACCAAACGCACCCTAATTTTTAAAAAAAAGGTGACAAATTCTGTATTCTTCATCTATGACTGTCATCAAATCAAATTTAAGTACAGGCTTAGTGTACGATTATTATGAACCCATTTTCTTATAAATATCACTTTCAAGCGTAACCATAACCATTCAATATTAACAAATATTTATGATTCCTTATAATTGAACAGTCCAAAAAGCTAAAATAATATTCTCTAGATAAGAAAATACCAACTATAATGAATCATTTAACTCCTTTCTATTTGGAAAATCCTTAATTATTTTTATATTCCACACTCCGGCATGAAGATGCTTCATAATACTAAAAATAAACCTCTTGCCAATATAAAAAAGCTTTTTAAGTATCATAAGAATAAATGTCCCACATCTAAAATATTTAGCTAAGGCTATAATATTCTACTCCTTTGTTGAGTCATATCACATCATCATTCAAGGGTTCCTTTTTTTTTTCTCCTTTCTCTGATATTCAAAGCCTGCTGTAACACTCGCACACAGAGGATGGATGTTGTTACACTGATTCATACTTGGGCATATTTTGTTTTACATCACTACCACCTTTCCATCTCACTCCGGTTTAATTATAATTTTTGCACTCGTTATAATATTTTCAATTTTTTTAAACATGATTCTTTAAGTATATATATATATAGAGAGAGATATTCTTTAATAATATTTTATTATATTTTTCTTCTTTTAATAGTTATATATATACAATAATAAAATAATAAATTCATATAGTGGAGCGGACAGGACAAACAATTATTATGATCGTTCTATACTCACCATACAAAAGAAAAAATCTACATTACCCCACGTCACATTCAATTTTTAATAAAAAATTTGCGAGTCCAAAATCTATTAAACAGTTCGGGTTTTTATCATCCTTTTGTAATACAATTAAAAAGAGTTTTAGGTTTTCAAAGGAATGTAAAATTTAAGAATAAAATCCTCCTTTTAGATGTTGAAAATCATTAAGGGTACATGATCTAGTATAGAGTTGGAGGAAACATGAAGCACGGGGAACTGGGTTTGATCATATTCAACCCTAATATGAAAGACTGAAATAGAGTTGGAGGAGGCAACCCCAAATATGATTTGTTTCATTGACTTAATTTCCTAAATCATAATAAAGGCTCAAAGTTAGGGACATATGTGGCCCTTGAAGAAGGAATAATGGCAGATAAAATGGAGGAATTGAAGGCAAAAGGAAAAGAAATTCTGGCTCCGGTTTTAGTCAATTTTGAGAGGACAACTTGTAACAGCATTTGTTCGTATATATTTCCAGAGACTTGTTTTTTTATGAAGTAAAAAAAATTAAATAATATAAAAAATTTCAATTGTTAAAGAAGCATTATTTAACTAGTTTGTAAAAGTACAAAGAAACTATTTTACTAGTTTGTAAAAGTAGAAAATACAACCTGCTGCACTGTAATAAAAAAATTGTACAGCACTCTCACAGAGAAAAAGTGATGATTAGACGAATGGAAATGAATAGTGAGAAGAAAGAAAATGTTAATTAAAAAATTATATTATTTTATTTCATATTGTGATTAAAATAGTTATTGTAGTTGTAAAGATGAGACAGTGAAATCAGGAAGTGACTGAGAATGTGATGTGATATATCGCTACACATAATAGTTTCTTCATTCCCATGATATTCGCCATTGACCCTTTTGCTTTTAATTCTCTGTGGCAGCTTAAAGCTGAAATACCGCAATTACACTTGTCATGAGTTTGATTGTTCGAATCATTTTTGTACATGGTTTTCAATATATAAGGATTCCTACTTTTAATTAAACCCAATCGCTAATATAAGTGGGTAAAAAAACAATTAATTGGTCCAAACTATCTCTACTCTCCTCCTTCGTTATGAACACGTATATTTAACGTCAACATTACCTGCAATATATTTGCCTCAATATATATAATATATACTAGAAATTTTATCTAAAGTATATGTATAAAAATTACATATTTTGAACATAGATGTTGGTTTAAAAATAGCATATAATAAATAATAAAAATATATTTTTTGAAACTAATTAATAATAACACAAAAAATATGTATGGTATTAAAATGGATAAAAAAGATTAAATTTTGAGGAAAATAAAATTTACACACATAACTACATCATATTAGGAATTGCATTACAATTGTTTATTATGGTGTGTCGAGTTGACTTATGAAATTAACTTAATCAATATAAACAATTGATAGAAGTAATAAAGTATGCTTAATACAATTAAAATGTAAATATTATGTTAAAATAAAGTTTTGCTTTAGTGGTAAAATTAATGTTTTATTGATGTAAATGGCATGGGTTCAAATCCAACTACATGTAAGTTCGTTATTAGGATCTTTTAAAATAAAAAACTAAAAAGATACAATTAAAGGTTGCAATTTTTTATTGAATTTAGAGAAAATGTAATAAAATAATATACCTTTTTTTTAACTAAATTGATACTCTATCTAGATTAAGAAAATAGGATATCGGAAATTATTGTAAAGTGTAGACAAAATCCAAAATCCATGGGACTCACATGTGCTTCATTCCCAATTTGTGATTGTATATATAAACCACAGAATTATTGAAACACAAACATGAGTCATGTCCCACCCCCAATACATGGCAATAATTCTCAATCTTGGAATTTTGATTGCCAATTTTCTATACTCATCATAAATTGGTTTGAACATATACTCCCGCTTGTATTTAATTTTTCTTTTCTTTTTTTTATGAGAAGATTATACTAATAAGATAATATTTAATACATTAACAAAAAAAATTAAACCATCACATGTATTTAATTGATATTTAAAATAAATAAATAAAATATTGATGGTTTTTTAATCTCATACAATTATTACCATTTGAAAGATATATAAAAAAGAGATTAACATAAATTTATTTTTATAATTTTTTATATAAAATCTACAAAAATTAAATAAAATTTTTATAACGTCTTAATCTTCAAAACTCCAACTGTATCGTACAAATATATATTTTAGGTGTGTTTTCACATTTATTGAATATAATTATATCTACATTAAATTTCCCTAACACTCCTTAATTTAAATTAAGAAAAATAATGGAATTCCAAACACATGCATACAGTGCTCTTAAAGCTGTTTTTGATTTATTAACTTATTCTGCCAAAGCCAAAGCTTGTTAAAACCTTTTTATTTTTTTCTCAGACAACAACCTTAAATTGCGGTTGAATATGTTGAAAAAGAGATAAAAGGGGGTGTTTCCAGAAATTGTCTGAAAAATAAATATAAAAAAGCAACCAAAGTACATTCGATCCAATTAATATCTGTTCTTGCACTTTCCCTAATCCAACACTAATAAAATAGTAATGTTTTTTCAGCTTCGGCTTTCATTAAAAGAAAAGAAAAACAAAGATTTGATTATTAACAGTAAAAACAAATCTGGGTTTGCTTAACTAAGTTGCTTTTACTTCATGTGCACGAGGCACGACATTATGGATTCCGTCTGTACTTTCAAGTAACTGGTTTGGTATCTTAAGTATATTTTTATGAACCAATATCCCTCTACGGTTACTGCTAGGCATGTCCTAAAAGAGATTAATATTAATTAAATTATTTGGCGGAGATTAATTCGTATGTGTAGAAGTAGCGGTATAATCTGAAAAAACTAGGTAGATCTGTGGGTTTCCAGGAATCTTTTTTAGGGTTTCTATACTGCAATTGAAAAAGGCTCCTAAAAATAATTGAAAAATCTCGACACTGTAATCAATCAATCAATCTATTTTCTGACAAAATTGAAACATCATGTTATGGACTAATGGATACGAATCTGCACCTTTCTTAATGTCAGATGAAAATTCCACCCACTCTATTTCAATCTGCACAGCGATAGATGGATGAATCTCTGGATTTGCTTATGTTTAATTGGAAGCAATGAATATTTCTTTTAAATATTTTTAATGTTGAGTTAATAAAATTATAATTTTTATTTTTATTCCTATTTGTAACTCTGTTGTAATTACCTTTCTTACTCATTTTTCGTCATCACAATCTTGTTGTACAGTAACCTCAATCTTGTAAGGTTGGGTTTCATGAATATACATATATATGATATTTATTACCGATAACCGTAACTAATTTTTTTTATCGCAGATACTTTCGGATAAATTAAGTAGCTGGTCAC
This sequence comes from Gossypium hirsutum, assembly GCF_007990345.1. Classification (NCBI taxonomy): domain Eukaryota; kingdom Viridiplantae; phylum Streptophyta; class Magnoliopsida; order Malvales; family Malvaceae; genus Gossypium; species Gossypium hirsutum. Next base: position 59,213,301 of record NC_053448.1, on the reverse strand, counting down.
AAAATACATTTTATTTTTATACGTAAAGATCGACTTCTCAATCATATGATTAAGAAATAAGTTGAGCAATCACCATTTTATATCTCGTGATTACAAATAGACCTCCTTCAATCTAAACAGATGTTGGGTCCTCTTTTGCACAACTCATATATGAGTTCCCTCTTAGTTTACCCCCATCCCATTACCACTTGCCTAAAAGATTATTAAGCTTCTAAACCGGCCGATCATGACGATACTAAGGTAGGGCAACCATAGCCTATAAATACTCTTCTCTAATATTGGGATATATCTCTCTTTTTCACCCTTTCTATTCTACCATAAAATACTGTAGCCTCCCTTTTATGACTTTCTACACGCCCAAGTCTCCTACCTCTTCTTTTCCTCAACCATATCAATAAATAGATATATAATTTTAACATAAATTTATAAATCATAATTATAAAGTGATTATATCACCAATCAGTTGACTCTTAAAAATAGTATTTTTGGGCACTTTGCATGTCCATTTTACGAAGTTCGTGACTATTTCTTTCAATAATGTCGTCTCCAAAATTCAATTAAAAAAATGTTGGAAATTCAAAATAATCATTTAAAATATTATAATAATTAATAACTAGATTTTATCACATTTAGCATTTAGGTGAAAACTATTTTATGTTAAAAATGTTTTACATTTAAAATATTTTTCAATAATGAATATTGGTAGTGGTGATGAATTTATATTTCAACAAATGTATGTTCAATTTTTGTATTTGTAATTTGTAATTATTTCATTTAAATATGATATAAAAGTATGGAAAAACAAAAGTATCATCATCATAATATTAACTATAATTTTAATAAAGCGTATTTCAATAATTTCATAATCGAGTTGGTGATTTGACTAAAAATGCTAAGGGTTTAAATATTCAAATTGATAATGCTTGAAATGCCCATGCTAAAAACAGTGTTTCTAATTAGATTCATATATGTATATATGAAAAAAGATAAAAAAAAAATAAAAACAATTTAAAATTTTAATATTCTAGTTGGAATGTAAATTTACTAAAGAATAGGTGCTTGACTTTAATGTTAGAAAGGAAACATGATAATCGCATTCTCATATCAGAGGTTACAGTGCGAAAGTAAAATCTACAAACCAAACTTCCATTGCTTCAATGGCTTTAAATTCTAATTTAAAAAATTAACCAAAAATCAATATAAGTAGGGAAATTTAAACCTACAAACCCAAACAAGTAAACCTGTTCTAAGCTCCCACATATTAACAGATGTCATGTTTAGATATAAACTATACAAAAGAAAGTTCACAGCATAAATATGAAGTTAATTAATCATGCAAAGAAAATCTGGACGCAAATATAAAAAAAGATTTAGGTGTTTATGAACAAGTAGTGCATTGAATATAAAAAATGTAGGGCATATTGCAAAGCAATGAAGCGATGGGCCCTTCATAAATCATAATGCTAAGAGATTGGTAGGAGCCTCAAGCAAAGGATTATACATTGAACAAAGAAGAATATGAATAAATCTCTCTCTCTCTATCTTTTTTGTTGTTGTTGCAGTAGTATTATGATATTTGCTAAATGAAGGTCTTAAAATCACTTTGTAGAATTATTTATATGAAAATATTTTCTTTTTAAAAGTATAGAAAAAGATGACTCTTGTTGCATTATTCCCCTCATTTTTTTCTTTTTCATTTTGAAGGGTTAAGAAGATGTTTTTTGTCGATCGAGTTTTAACTCAATTAGCATGAATATTATTGGCAGTACGGGAGAATGTGAGTTTAGGTACACTGAAACGTATTATCCTCCTATTTAAATGTTAGGGGGACTATAAGTAGTTCTAAGTATTATATAAAAAAGAACAGATATGATTAGAACTTATGAGATTATTAAAAAAGATATTTATGTTTGTAAGTAGATAAATAATCATCTAATACAACTAACTCAAATCATGTTAAATTAAACTTAAACTTTGATAATTAAAGGTTAAATGCTTCAAGTTGCTTTTGGAAATTTGTAATTGAAATTAAACTTTAATAATTAAATATTTTATTTTTAAAAATTTAATTTATTTACCTTTCAAATTTTAAAATTAAAATTCGATTATTAACTCGGACTAATTTTTTTATTAAATTTACTAATGTAATATTTTATTTGATATTTATAAAAATAACATTAAAATAAACTTAATAATTGAACTTAAAAAATAGAAAATTTTAAATTTAAATATATTAACTTATATTTTTTAATAGTAAAATCAAAAGAAACGAGCATAGAAAAAAATTTTTAAAAAAATCTGATTTAATACCAACGCTTCAAACATATCTTAAATGTAATTAAGACTTCAAACAACTTCAAATCTCAAAATCTAAAAGCTAACTCCAACTTTCTCAAAGAAACAGATTACACCCTAGTTTGAACAGAGCCCTTTCTTTATTAGCTTATATAATGGCGTATCCTTCCACTTACGGATCCACCATAGCTGCTATAGCCCGAGTTTGCTTGTCATAATAGAAATAAACTAAGGAAGAAAAAAGCTCTCCACTCTCGCCTTTTTCTTCTTCGAGTCTCTCTCTTTGACTGGCCTTTGTGCAAAGATCTTCCTTTTTTAAACAGTCGCTTTCTTTACTCTCCCTTTCCCTTCTTTCTCTTAATTGCTAAAGCAGCTTCCACTTCCACTCACTTTAACCCATGATCCATTTCAACCTGTCACAGTGGAGAGCAATTTGTATGGCTAATTTCCATCTCACCTATTCTTTTTTGTTTGGGGTTCTCTAGTCTAGAGTTGCATGACATGAGAGACATGGCTCTTTTTTTTTTTCAGTTCACAGGTGTTTATATATGTTGTTGTGTTATTTTGTTATAAAGCTTTGTGATTGATGATCTGATAGGTAAGAGAGAGCTTTCTTCAGTCCACTCATGGGATGGGGATGGGGTTTAATTAGCTGCCGACTCATTCATCCAAATACTGTGTTACAAAACCCAGTAAATGAGTGAATGATGCGGGAGACAAATTGAATCCTAATCTTCCTGTGCTTGGACTGAAGGGAGCTCCCTCCCTCCTTTGCTATTATTTTATTTAATCCTTTTCATGATTTTCTATTTTTATTTCCTCACATCACGATTTTATCAACACCCCAAACGCTACTTTTCTCAAGGTTTTTCATGACAGCCACTGCGAGGTAATGTTGGAATCATGATCATCATCCTTAACTTTAACTGTAACTTATTCGTTTGTTGTTCATGGACATTTACATAGATATTCTCAACTTCTTAATGGCGGTGGCTTCTCATTCTTTGTCTGTACTACGAAAGGAAGCATTGTTTTTGCTCTTAAAGGAAATTGTGCAGCAGTTTCCTCACTCTAGGGCTGAGATTTCAGGTTTGTACTCTTTAAAGAACAGTGTTTTTTACCGAAAGGAGTCTCTTTTATGTGAGGTAACTATGAAGTAACTAGCCAACTAGATGTTGTGTTTGGTTCTTCAAATTGGCTGCTGGTTTTTAAATCTCTGAATGATTTTGAAGCAGCTCTCGAGAACTTGGAGTCCAGATATTTTTAGGGTTTTACTGTGAAGCTGCTGTTGCAGACTTTCTTGTTTAAAGCTCCCACCTAAAAAAGGCAACCATATGGGAGGCGAAGCTCTCATAAAGGACACGCTCCACGAAAAAGCCTTCTTGGGTCTTGCTCTCTTACTGCAACAAGTTCCTAGACATGTCTGTTTACCCTTCCAGTTCATGTGCAATTACACAAATATCCTTTCAGGCGTCTTAAAGTTTTGGGTCCAAGATTTGCAGAAATATGGAAAACTTGTAATTTGTTCTAAGCTTTGTTTGTTTGTTTTTTTTTGTTCAACTAGCTCTTGGGGTTGCTGGTAAAACCAGTCAGAAGGGCATAATCCCAGTTTTGTTTTCCTTGCTGCCCTGAAAAAAACACACATGCATTCAACCAGGCATAATTGAAGCAACAACATCAATGACTGCCGAGAACTCTCAACCAGCTTTTCCTTTGCTAGAGAAACTGTTGATGATAAAATATCAGAGTCAAGGGTAACATTAAATATAGGATTGTTCAGTTTGTAGTTCTCTTGCCAAAAATGTACTGCGGACTGAGTTGAGCATATACACTACGAATTTTTGCTGTATGTATTGAATGGGATGCTGAGGTTTCTAGGGCCTAGGGCGATTGTAACTATGATCTTTACGATTCCATAGCAAATTTTCATCATTGTAGTGAGTGTAATTGTGTACAACAGAAGACTCTTTCAGTAGTATTTCGGGGTAAATTATATACGATGTAAAGCAATACTAAATCAGCCAATTAGCTAAATGAAAGGCTACAGAATATTAATTTATAAGCTGAATTCACTGCCTGTGATGTTCCCTCGTACAGAAAATGGAAGCTTTTGCAAAAGGAAATAAATGGCGATTACCGGTTAGGTCATCCCCGAAGCTAATGGACGTACGAAGCAGATTTCTTCTTCAGTTACGTCATGTTTTAGATGTGTTTATTTTATGGTTTTTGTAAGTAATAAGTTATAAATCTAGTCTGCTGATTGTGCAGTGTTTATACAAACTTTCAAATTGGCTGAGAAAACTTGAGCCCACTTTCCATGAAACCCTATTTTAACATGGGGTTTTTCTGTTCTTTTCCTTGTTATGGGTTCTATCGTCTTGGTGCTTACCCTGCAAAGGACACCAGTGAGTTCCCAAGATGGGGAAGTCACAATGGCTTCGATCAAATTTAGTTATTTTTTCATTAAAAAGGTTCCAACTTCAAATTTTAATAAATGCATATTGATCAACTTTATCTCATATGGATTATCATTTGGTAAAGATATGTATTAAAATTTATTTATATTTTATGTTCAAAATAAATTAATGTGGACTCATATATCACAAATAGATATGCTGTGCTGAATCCATAATGCGAAGTTTAATTTTTGCACCATCTTTAACCAACACAAATGTGACATGGTTTTTTGTCATTATCGTATCATAATTATAATCAGATGGAATCATAATTTCCACGTGCTGGTTTCTTAATGGTCCCTCGAGCTGGAAATATTTTTATTATGATTTAAAGAAAAAAGGATGCTCAAAGTCGGGTGTTTATGATAACAAGGATGTGAGATGTTTTGTATTTTAGTTTGGTGTGTGATTAAATGACTGGGGCCTGGATGTTCCAACCCGTTAGGAAAAAGGTTGAGTGTGTTGACTGTTGATGAACTGTATCCATTAGTTTCTTTAATCAGATCTCCAACATCACCCATTTTTTTATAAATATAACTATATGCATATGGATGAAACTAATGCCAAACAAAATGGAGGTGAATACACACACACATATATATATAGCATCTTTGATATATCAAATTAAAACTTTTTGGACATAACTTGTAGGTAGGCCAGGATTCTTCTGAATAAAGATGCACGTTGCTGTACAATATTCTATTGTAGTGTAGAAGGAACAAATAAATACAGGTGATGCTAAGAAATTTGTTTGATTATCAAAATAATAAGTTACAAAAAATTTGTGTTTGCTTAAATTTTATTTTTTTTGGTGAAAGATTATTAAATTTTAAGAGATATGCAAGGGTCAAGGTTACTACACACTTCCTTGCTTTGGCCCTTTCCTCAAATTGTTTATAACATATCCATACCTCTCCTTTCTTTTATATAATATATATTTTTGATTTATCAACGTATCTACTGGAGTGAGCTTAGTAACTAATTCTCCGTATTCTACATGCTTATTAAAGGGTAGATGCTAGTCATGAGTTTTAAAGTTGCTCCATACTCAGGGCAAGGATTGAACCTTTGTCCATTGGTTAATGTAGGAGAGATCATTACCATCTCATCTAACTCCCGTGGTTAAAAAAGAGGGGTACAACACAAGGACTTCCAAGGAGGTCACCTATCCTAGCAATACTCTTGTCCAAGCACGCTTAATTCTAGAGTTCTGATGGGATCGATATCTATATCTATATCTATATATATATTTAAGGGATTTTCAAAAAAAATCTATATCTGTATCTAGATAATTTATCGGTGTGTTTAGGCATCACCAGAGTCTTAATAATGAGATGGAAGTATAATTACTAGGGTAGTAATTAATTACACCCTCTTGTAATTGTAAGAATTTGTACTTTTCCAGATGCTTTTGACTGACTGACAAAGTGTGATTGTATCATAACTTTTTATGTCGTGTTTGATAGTACAAATTGTAATTATTTAATCACATATATTATTTTTTAATATTAATTACTATAAAAAATAATTAATAATGCTTGAGAAAAAAAAGGTCAAAACAAGTAACAAAATTAAAATCAAATCATCTTATCTAATACATTAGTCCAAAAAGGTAGCCGATAATATGATTACAAATCAAAGCAACAAAATAATAAACATAAGGTATAATCTCTAACATTTCTATATTTTGTTAAGTTATTCCCTATGTAATATTTAACATGTAGTTATTAACCTGTTAGTCCCTAACTAATTTCTTCATCATCTATACTTTTTAAAGTACGGTTCATCCTTATTTCGCCTACGAATGGAGTTATAAAGTAGGCAACATGCTAGCACGATATAACCTTGTTTATTTTTATCGGTAGTGTTGTTAATGTGAGAAATAGTTTTTAAGAACAACAGATGTCCTCTCAAGTACATATTGAAACTTTAAACATCTCAAATCAAAGAGTTTGCGAGCCATATTTAGTGCTTGTGTTTGCTTTATTCTTTCAAATGGTATTGTAGCCCATGATAGAGTGTAAGAAAACTCTTTTCTATTTGCGTAATCAACTTTGTGAATTACAAGATGTAATTTTTAACCTGTTTTAAGATATTTCTCAAATATCATTTCTTTAAACTTTAGAATATGAGCCACAAACAAACTTCATAGTCCTTTGATTATAGCAGTTTTTATAAACCTAATTTGAATGATTTATGTTTCAGTATTAAATATCAAATCAATTTTATACATTTTTTTATAATATTTTGATTACTATTATTCCACACAAATTATATAAGAAATAATATAAAAATTTATAATATAATCATTATAAACCTAATTTGCTTTTTACATGAAATGTTTGAACTTGTGTGCCCCATAACAAACCATTTTTATCCGAGAATAAAATACATAACTAAATAATGAAATATATGTCTTGAAATTAAAATTAAATATTTTTTATTATTGTATAAAATAATTGTTTAAACTTTGAAAAATCACAGGGTAATTGTTTGTAATTACTCATGTAATTTAGCTATTTCAAAAGAATTGGAAAGTATAATTGGATCCACCAATTACACTGGTTATACAAATAATTATACCTAAATTCAAACATAAGTGAATTATAGTTATCAAACATATTTAAATGGTTTTATTTTTGAATAAAACATATAGTCTAAAAAAGAGTATACGTATGGAAATTAAAGTTGTGTTTTAGCATGGATGAAAGGAACTTTCATTTATTAGACGAAAATTCTGTACTATAAAAAGAAGAAAAAAGGTTTTCAATGTTATTATTTCAACTTTTGCTAACTTTAGGAGTCAAAAAGATAATACAGAAAGATATGAAATTGTCCAAAGAATCTGCACTTTTTGATAGAAAAACATTAGATATCCAATTGTTAGTCAAGATTATTAATCTTTTGTGATTCACCTTCGATATTTCCAAGTACCCTTTGATTGCATTAACATGCAAAAGTTTGATTAAATATAATTATATTTTCTTTCGCTTTATGATAATTAAGATCTGGAAAGATATATTGCTTCCATAACAATGCACCTTAAATGCCGAATACCCAAACTCCTGTAACTCCTTTTTCTTCTTAGGGAGCTTTTCCTTGTATTTGATTTTTAATTTTTTACGCTTGCACCAATACTGCTTAATCAGAGATACGTATGTATTGTTGGTATCTAGTATAGTTGCTTATAACTTTTCATCATTCATATTATTATTTTTTGTATTTATCATTAAGAATTTTTAATATTTTATTTATGCATGTAGGTATTTGTACTCAATACATGAGACAGACTTAATAGACTCATTCCACATGTGACGGGCGGCTACCCTACATCTTATAGGGCGTGGCATTGTCCATGGCATAGTCTCAGTGGACTATGTGTATTTTTCATTAAAACATTATTATTTTGTTACCTCTTGTTCAATTAGAACTCTTATGATTTTTCTCTATAAATAAAGACTATGGGCTAGCATTGCTACTTTGTCAATTTACAATGAGATCTATTTTTGTTACTCCATTGATCTATAATAAAACTCATTTAACAAATAAATTCTATCTCTTGTAAGTGCTCTACTTAAGTTTCTAGGGGAAAATTAATAGTTTTCCTTGTGTGCAATTGATTCGTGAATTTAGAGGTCAATCTCTGTGTATAACAAAATGATTGATATATTGAATATGGGAGTTAAGACATGACAACATTCAAACAAGGAAAAGGAACCTCGGTGCACATAATGAGACCTTCAAACAAGAAATGATGGAGAAAATAATTCAAAAGAGGACTGAAATACATTTTGAACCCTTTAATTTCATGTACTAGGTGTACATTATAACTGGTGCAATGGCCCATAAACTTGATATTTTCAAATTACAATTTCCATGGGGAATGCAGAACCAGCCCCCTAAGGCCCACACCACCTCATTTGTCAATTCACAGCATGCCATGCCAGTCTCCTCTTTTGTTTATTCACTCATTCTAAGTTCCATTCAATCAAAAACCATAAAATAACCTGATTACGCACTGGATATCATTCAAATCCAACTAGCACCTGCCAACCAATGAGTGCAGCCCAAAAAAGAGAATCCAATAGTCATTTTCAAGGTTTAGGGCCCTTGGAAAGCGTAATGAACCAATGGGGCTTTAGCACAACAGTATTCTGGTCATGAAAAAGGGATAAGATATACCTTTATTGTGAAAGACTTGAGCCACACAAGGTTTGGGAACTCAAGCATGGAAGGTAAACTGCTGGAGATGTTTGAAGTTGGGCCCTGTGAAGATGACTACCAGCTGGGTTTTCTCATAGGTCAAAGGTTTTGCAATCAAATAAGAAGCAGGTTGGCTGGGGACCTCATTCTTCAAAACCAGCTCCTTCCTTTTGCTCGAACACCGCATGCACAACCGCTACTCAAAGCACTCTCAGAAACAAACCAGAAGAAGTTCCCAAGATATTGGGCAGAGCTTTTAGGGACTGCAGACGGAAGTGGTGTGCCGGTTCTTGATGTAGTTATCACAAACTGTTAATTTCATCAATATACTGTTCTATTGAATATAATCACATTCTACTCCTTCATCTGCAGATAATACTTGTCAACTTCAGAAAGGAGATACTCCCATTCATTTCAAAAACAACAATGAATTCAAATGCTGATACTACAGATGACTGTTCTGATGTTCTCATTGTTGGTGATTCAATGGCAGTAGCAGCTCATAACGAGGATGCAAACGTTGCTCTAGTAGGCCACACGTATGCTTTTTTTTCATGAATACTGTTCAGATTCTAGGAAAGAGTGCAATATGTACGATAAATCAATATCCCGTAACATGCATACATGTCTATGACGGGTTTGCAGCTATTTGATCAAGGGAAAACTATCAAATGGATTATCCTTCATAGCTTACACATATGCAGGAGAGCTTCCAAGTTGTGCTTTTGGACTTAACAGTCAAGGACTGGTAAAATTTCTTTCATACATCTGAAATCTGTACAGGACCATCTTATCCTAAAAAGAGTGCTAAAACAGAAGGCCAAAATATGAACCTCACCATATGTAGATGCCTTCAAAAGGAGTATTATATCAAAAGAAATCTAATATTCCCTTCATACATACCTTAGGCATTCACACTGAATTCAGTACCTCCAGTTGAAGATGAGATTGTACCAGCTGGCATTGGAAGGAACTTTGTCTCTAGAGACCTTCTGGAAGCAACTAGTACTGCAGACGCATTAGCTGTAAGACCCTCTAACGTTTGTTTACTGTATCTGATGAAATTTAAGATCAGCCTGATCATTTAAGGTACTGATAGCCGGATTAACCTCAGAGAATACGTTCATCAGAAGTCTCTGTGGGACACAGTTACAATTTAATCGATATACAGAAGCGTATGATCTTGAATGTAGAAACTGCATCAAAATCGCGAGTTTCAGTTCATGAGGTTGGAACGACACCATTTTTCCATGCAAACATGTATCTCCATCTTCAGGTTCAACAGGTAAACAATAGAACACGTAACAGAAGGAATAAAGGTACCTGGCCACCACTGTAATTGTAAGCCGAGTGTGACATTCAGCATGATAGAGCTGATACTCTCTTACGGCTAGATTCATAAGTGGCTACTGGCTGAATCTCAAAATTTATTATCACATATATTCTTGTTATTTAGCACAGTCCCAATCAATTATATAGCTTAATTCCATTACATTGAAGCTGAAACCAATGTTTTGCAATAAAGGTACATGATGAAAACTCAATAAGCAGGCAAAAAAGAGCAGCTGTTCTACCACAAGGATCAAAAACCGATTTCTTGTCTCTTCTAGGAGATACAGAAGATACAAAATACCCCATCTACATGACAGGTAAAAATTGAAGGATGGAAATGAAGAGCAGCTTCTGTTCAATTGTAATTAACTTACCTTTATTGGTATTACTTTCAGGTCCAACTCTTTACACACTCTGCACGACTGTCATTGATTTGGATGAAAGAACACTTACAATAATTGAAGGAAACCCAAAGTATGGAAAAGTTTCGCATGTCTTCTCAATGTCTTCAAACGAGTTAAACCTCAAATTGGTCAACCATGCTGAAGGGACTCATCTCTAGAACATGTTATGCTGGTTCATAGAGGCCAACCATGTGACCGTCAATGCAACGCAAGGCAGCAACCTAAAAATAGCGAACAAATTCAGCCTCGCACCTTCAGTTCACAATCAAGCTAAGGCTAAGCATAAGAATGGCCAAGGAAGGCAATACCTTGCCATGGATTTCATATTTGATGGGACCATCTAGTTCAGCTCCTAATGCCATTAATTTTGTTACTGTACTATTAATGTCATTCACTGTGAATGATAAAACTGAAGAGCAACCGTTCTGCATCGCATTATCACTGTCAAACAAAACTCACTCAGATTTATATATTTTCAACTCAAAATTTCCCCTTTATTTTCCATTAGAAAAGCTAAGTAAATCTGGGACTAGCCACAATCCAATTTATTTTTGTGTATTTTTCATTAAAAGTTCAAAATCATCAGAGAAATTTATCGAAACTTCCATGAAAGGGAAAGCAAAATGTAAAAGTAGTACCAAGGGGATTGCATGAGAGCAAGTTTGAGAGGACCAGACTGGAGCTCGGCCCACCGAAGCGTGCAGACGTTGACGGAGAAGTCAAGCCCTTGTGAGTAGAACTTTGCCGCCTTGGGAACGTCTTTGTGGAGTTGGAGTAACCACCTAAACGACGCCGCCATCTCCCTCCCTCCTTCCTTCCTTCCTTCCAGTTCACTCGCTCATTCTCCGTGCGATTGCTAGCAATTTGGGTTGTTTTTTTCCTAAATGATGCCCGTTTGCAGCTGCTCAGCCCAAAACATCCATTTCAATGCTATATTGTATATTCCATTTTGAGTTTCCCTAAGGCCCAACACCCCACTGAACAAGATGGAAAACAGCATTTCCCCAATGCCTTGGAGTTAAAAAAAAGGGTTAAAATATGCTATAAGTCCTTGTACTCTTCAAAAATTGAAATTTAGTCTTAATACTTTTATTTTCAAGAATTTAATCCCTATGCTTTTTAGATTTCAAAGTCTAGGTCCAACACTATTTTTTTCTTTATTAATTTCAGGTTCATTACAACATTTTTTTAGTTGCAAGGCTATCAAGTGAGTTTTTTTTTATTTCAAAATGTCGCACCAATAAATTTAACAAAAGCAAATTAATAGTATTAACAACTAGATTTAAATTTTAAAATTATAGAAGTAGAGGAATTAAATTCTTGAAAATAAAAATATAATGACTAAATTTCAAATCTTCGAACAGTGCAAAGACTTATGGTGTATTTAACAAAAAAATATTATCTCATTTATATTTAAACATGTTAATATTAATTTTGATTTCAACTCGAAAATTCAATTTAATTGATTCCAACATGAATTTGTAATAAACAAACCCATAAAATCCAAGGTCCTAATCAGAAGGAAACCGAAATAACATGAACAATATTCACACGAAATAAACAGATGCACAAATTTCTAGTTTTCTAATTATTCTTTTACCTTTATTGTACCTTAAAGCTATGCATCAATCGATGATTGGAAAATTTTAATGCAATTGATTACTTTGGAAGGGGCACAAATTTCATCTGATTTGTAACTATACTGTGATATTATTAACTACTCAAATATACAGACGTAAAACAAAATTTTCCAGAATTACAGACTGCAACAACCGTGGCTAGTATTCATAGAAAACACAATGTTGAACTGAAAAATAAACGCAGAACATCCAGTCCTGTGAGTCAGAGCGAGTTCTTCAGCTTGATTGTTCAAGTGAAAGAACCCTTTGAGCTATGACTTGCCCTTGAATATTTTAAAACGAGAACGTTGTCCTTTGGACCTTGCTTCAAGAAGCTTTGCCTTCAAGGTATTATCCTTCATTGCTGGAGGTAGCTTCGTAGAGGACTCCGGCACGTCCAGATCTGGGGGTGTGAATTTCGTCATCCATTGCCGCACTGGACTAGGCTGGTTCTTCAACAGAGGGTAACTACTAGAAGCCTCACCGCTGTTGTTTTCCACATTTATGTTCCTACCTTCCGTCAATGCTATATGATTTCTTATCAAGTTGTCCATTACGTAATTTGAGCTTATTCCATGTATCTCATCAAGCTTATTCTTTCTTCCCTTGTAGCCATATTGAGCAGCTTCATCGTTTTCAAGTTTTTGCGATATTGTTGCTTCAGTGGTGTTCCCTACACCGATAATTTCCTGTCCTGAATCTTCCAATTGGGACTTTTTATTTCCGTTATTCATGGCTCTGGCCATCTTTTCTTCAAACTTAACTTGTAAGCTGGACGGATGCCGGCTTTTAATCTTCTCATCAGATGAAACTTTTTTCTCGCTGTAATGGGTTAGAGCTTCATCTTCATGTGATTTCAGGTCAACACTACTTGGTTCGTTCAGCTCAAAACAATTTGAATCACTGCTAGCAGAATCTTCCTCGTCAAGAACATCTTTACCTACAGTTACAGCCTCATTTAAAGGAACAGATTCAAGTGACTTCCTGCGATCCTTTTGTGACAAATAATCTGTGCGCTTAGAAACAGAAGTACCAATCAATTTAGCTTGAAGGAAGGTCTCTATTTCAAAGCCTAATCTGTCTATGGCCGGATTCTGTTCAGCAAAACCAGACTGAGCTTCTTCTAGCTTCATCTGCATCCGCTCATCAAGCCATGATTCAGATATATGAAGAATCAAATGATCATGGTCAGCCACTCCCGTCCATTCTTCATCAGATTTCTGTCTTAGAGTATGCACCTCTTGTTCGTAGCTTTTTATTCCCCTAGCAAACTCATCACAAAGATCTTCCAAAAGCTTCCTTGATTTCCTTTCCCTTTCAAGGTCTTTCAAGGCATTAGAAAGAGAAGCTTTGGCCTCGGACAATTCCCGAGCTAACTTCCGATGTAGATTCTCAGATCGGTTTCTTAACTTTCTTTCATCTTCTAGTTCATCCCTCACCGACTGAACAGCAGCATGAACCCGATCCTGTTCCTTACTCTTCCTAACCAATTTGTCTTCAGCAATCTGCTTCATCAAATTATCAATTTCGTGTCGACCTGCTTGCTGGTCTCGAAGCAACTCTTTGATCCTAACACGGGCATGATCTAGTTCCATCTTCAATGCTTTTATCAGTGAGATGTTGGATACATGTTGTTCTTCCAGACTCCAAATACGGTTTAGTACTTTTAGCAGTTCTGTAGATGTTTTGAGATTATAGTGAGACTCACCGATTCTTCCCCTAAAATCTAAGGAACTGCTAGGTGTGACTGCAGGATTATAAGGTGCCACCTGAGAAAGGAGGCAATGCATGTCAAAACTATAGATGGACAGGGAAGCAAAAACCAAGTGGGAAAAACAACCTACTAATAAGCAAACAATATATGCAATGATTCCTAAGGAGGATGCTATTTGAGAAAGCCATTCCCGTCATTCAATTTCAGCACTGTTGCTCCCTAAGATAGCATGCTATGCTATATATTTCTATGACTGGAACAAAACATGAAATATAAGTAAAAAAGTAATTAAGACACCACCAACACCCAACTATGCTATTTATCAAGTTAGAACCTAAATAACATAAATAGTTAAATTTGATTCAGGGACCAAAGGGCAATAGTTGGACTAAACCGAGATGAATCAACTTGATCACATGGCTCAAGCTTGCCCTCATACGCTGGACTCCTAACTATCTATCATTCTTCCCTTAGCTCTAAGTAGGAATTCTCTTCGGTTTGCTTGGGGGACTTTGTGACTATGTTTCTTAGATAAGTAGATATATTGTGACTATGGCAGCATTTGCTGCATCTTGGATAATAAAATCTTCATTTTATCCCAAAAGGAAAACAAAACCACCTTTCCTATTCTGCACTTATTCTACAGAGAGTATCACTTTCAGTGGGAAGAAAAGAAAATCTACCTCCATTGAACTGCCATAGCTTGACGGCGATACAGGCTGTAGGGCCTGGTTATTTTTTTCAAACGATCGATGGTGTTTCATCAGTGTTTGAGCAATATGTCTCCTCAAACCGCTTGCACTCTCTGGCTGATATAAGAAACAAAATAGCAAAATCAGTGATAGAAGGCATTGTTACCAGCTCTGATAACCTCCATAACTTATTCTTATAGAAAGACATTGTCTCTTGAAGCCACCAAAGACTGGATTAAATCAACTAATAATTTGATGGATCATCTATTCCGTAATAAATATCAATTAAATGATTCTCACTCATAATGAACCAACTTTTTTTCATATCTACGCTACACTTGACAAATCTTTTTTTTTTCCTCTAAATCAAACATAAATAAAGGGCATTAGAAACATAAAATCTAACCTAACAAACAAGAGACACTCTATAGACCAAAAAGCCATGGTCAAGACTTAGGCATCAAACTACCAATATGGATAATATGAAGACAGAAAAACAGAAAATGTAGTTTTATAAAACTTAAACTGTAAACATCATCTCAGCCCAGTTAACCAAAAAAAGAACAAAAAAAAGAACAAACCATGTCATCATTTACCAAATTCCAGACCCGAA
Source organism: Gossypium hirsutum (assembly GCF_007990345.1). Classification (NCBI taxonomy): domain Eukaryota; kingdom Viridiplantae; phylum Streptophyta; class Magnoliopsida; order Malvales; family Malvaceae; genus Gossypium; species Gossypium hirsutum. The sequence goes on along the minus strand of NC_053448.1, from coordinate 59,197,973 downwards.
GTTCCAAATCAATCAACATCAATCTCACCAACTAACAGATTAAAAAAACCCTTTAAAAAAGAAAATTAACATACGAGTACAAAAATACACATACACAACTTACGGAACCAAAAAAAAAAAAAGAAGAGGAGGAATTGCAATACCTGATCAGGGTCAGAACTGGGACAAGGATCATCCAAGAACTGAGAAAAATCGATGGCTTTGTTCTTGAGAAGACTGTTGCGGTGGTGGCGTTGGTGGTAGCGACCATTAGTGTTGTTAAGACCACCTCTATGCATTTTGGGTTGACTATGATGATGATGATGATGATGATGAAGGTATTGATGAAACTCCCACAAGGAAGCCGCTAACTTTCTGGCAGAAACAGCGGCAGGAGGATGAGGAAAGATGTAGCTCTGATGTGAGAGAGCCTGAGGCTGAGGCTGAGGCTGAGGGTCGTAAAGTTTCCAAGAAGGGCATGGAGTACAGGGCCCCTCTGTTTTGCTATTCCCTACCAATAATATCCTCCGACTCAACTTTTCACACAAATTTTCCTCCTTTTCTGCTAACCCTTCTTCACTTTTTTCTTCCCTTTTCATTTCTCTCTCTACCGCTCTCTTTCTCCTTACCTTTCAAAAGTGTTCTATATTAAAATTATTTTCTTTTTTCCTTTTTGGCCTCTGGGTCTAGTTTCTATTTTCTAGAGTGAAATTTTGGGGTTTTTTTTTTTACTCTGATTTTGGGTTCTTCTTTCTCAAGAGAATTAGCACAGTGATTGATCTACCATGGAAGCATGGGCAAACAGAAAAAGTTTTGAACTTTGGGAATTTTGTTGGATTACCTGTCAAGCATTTAGTTTGGCCACCCGCCAAATTGTAATTTGCACGAAGCTTGTAGTAAATTAGAATAAAAAGCTTTGATTGATTCTCCCCTTGTAATTTACAGAATAGGTAAACAAATTCCATATAGTGTTTACATTTGGATTTTTATTGACAAAACAAATACTGATAATTTCGAATAGAAATCTACATCATTATTTCTATTATGAATTTTAATGATGTCGAAGGGGATAGATAACCATGGTGACTTTTATAGACCAATAATATATCATTGCCAGTTTGCCATTTGCCATTTGCCAACCTTGACTTCTTGCATTTTGCACTTACAGCTGAGTGATTTAATTATATTTACACTATCGTTAAAATATGTCCTTGGGAATTATTAATAATGGTACATTTGTTGGTGTGGTATTAAAAAATTAATATTGTAATGAGTTTGAATTTAATAAAATAATTTTAATTGTATTAATAGTTTAATTTAATTTTAAAATCTAAAAAATAGAAAAATTAAATTTTAAAAAAATACAAAGATTAAATTTCAAATTTATAAATAGTACAGAAACTTATAGTATATTTTATAATTTTAAAAAAAATGAATGCATTACTATATAATTATATTTCGAGATTAAAAAATATCTTTAACCATTTTTTTAATGAAACTTTCGCTCCATATTAAAAGTATAAGAGATTTTAAATCCGAATTCATCTTAAATAAATTAGTGAATCCAAAATTAAGCTGATGGATAAAGAATTTAATATTTATTAAATAATATATTGTATTCAATTCTTATAAATAGAAAAAATAACAATAAACAATCTACTATTAAAATAAATTTTAATATGACTTCCAAAATATGGCAAAGGAAAAGAAAAAAATATAAAAACATCAAATTTAGAAATAAATGCATAAATTAGGAAAGGTCTAGTATAAACTTTTGTACCATACTACACTCTAATTACATACCTACCTAATTTGCGGGACCAAAATTAAATGGAACAAGGATTGTCATGGTTAATAATGTAATCATAATACAGTAAAAACATGGATTTTTACATAATTTTTTTTGTGAATTTTTCATAATTTAAAAGAATATATAGCAAATTAGCAATAGTGGAACCTAAAATTTTTTAAGGTGAAATTAAATTTTATATTTTTAAGATAGTAAAAATATGATTTTGATATTAATAGTCTATATCTTTATAATTTTTTATCATTTTGAGGGGGTAAAAATATAATTTTATCATTACTAATTTATAATTTTATAAATTATAAAGAGGTACACTCTCTCCATTCAAATTTCAGTTGCCATCAAGCATTTATTACAAGAGAGTAAATTATAAGGGCTGTGAATCCTAACCGGATCATAAGCTAAATTCCTATTTCAAAGAAACATTACAATATTTGGGAATAAGTGAGAAGATTGCATAAGATTCTCAAAAGTAATGGAAGCTTGTTATTAGAATCCAAAATAAAATGTTGCTAATGAAGAGAATGTAAAACTCCGGAGCCAAGCTTTAAGGTGGAGACTTCAAGTAGTAAGGATGAGTAAATTAACGCGTTAACTCCAACAATTACACATTAAAAGACAAAGAACAAAAAATCATGTGAGGGTTAATCTTTAGAGTCAGCTCGAGAAGAGGGGTCCATGTTGATGAGTGTGTTGAGATGGCCTAGCTAGAGGAGAGTGAGGGCTTATGTAGTAAAGGTGTGCTTTAGCTTCATGTCCAATTTTTTATTAAAATAAAGTTAAAGACTAAACACTTGCAAAATAACATAAAAATTCTATTATTTAAATTTTTTTTATAACTTTTTAATAAGCTTTAATACTTTTTTTTAAAAATAATATTCTTACCATTCTAATTATATATATACAATTTTTATAGTTTATTGTAATTATTTAAAAGTTTTAATATTTTTATAATTTTTTTAAAAGTTTTCATCAAGTTTCAATAATTTTTATAATATTTTAATAGTTTTTTTAAAATAAACTTAGATGCTAAAACAACCCTTCATTAAATAATTTTAAAAACCAATTAAACCATTATAAAATATTTTAAAATCAGTTAAATTTTATATATATCATTTTCATGTCAACCACCATCTTAACATTTAAAAACCCATTAAAAATAGTAAAAAAACCCTAAAAATTTCACATTTTCTCTCAAAGTCGTTGCTTCTTTTTTGTTGTCTAACTCGTCTTTTTCTCTCCCACTCTCTCTCTCTCTCTCCTTTCTCCTCATTTACTCTCTTTCTTTTCTCTTTTTTTAATTTGCATATATATATTGCAAGTATTTTTACTATCTTCACGAGTTGTGATAGGTAGATGGTGGTTTCTATCATCGCCTTGCAAGTATTTTTACTATCTTCACGAGTTGTGATAGATAGATGACGGTTTCTATCATCGCCAAAACTCCACTCATCACCAACAGTTTCTCTTGAAAAGTAGGTGGCTCTTCATCGACTTTTTAATCTATTTTTGTTTTAAAAATATTTCAAAATAATAAATGATTTCACGAGTCGGTTTGGACTCGTAAGTTTTATAATTTTTTTTGTTTGTTTTTCATTATTTAATAAATATTCACTTTTATTCACTCTAGTAGGTACTTTGAGAAATAAAAAACAAATAAATATTCACTTTTAGAAGTTTTTGTCTGATTTTGTAGTATTTTTTTAAGTATTACTTATGCATGTACTTTTGCTTTTGCAAGTGATTCTAGGAATAATTTTGTTGTCGTCCTCTCCAGTTTGGTAAATGCTCGATTCTCATGCCGATTTTTGTTTATTGCTTGGGATCATCCAGAGCTGATTTTCTTATCGTATTAAGTGCTTGCAATTACTCTAATATGTCGTACTTGAGTTATGACAGATACAATTATTAACGTGCCATAATATTCTATTGATACTAAATCTGAAATTTTCGTTATATTGATAGACCTTTTCATTTGCCGTTTACGATTGAAATTTATTAATTAAGTTACTTACAGTGAAGCGTTTAATTAATTTTGCGGGGGATTCTTTTGCATTTTGGTCAAAAAGAAAATCTTTGTAAGAGGCGATATTTTTAGATCAAAAGAAATAAAAATATGTATGTCGTTGACAAGTTGACTTATCGGGTAGCGTAACTTAAAAACCATACGCCTTGCCACACTGAATAACTTTAATCGGATAACACCAGTTGTTTGGGTGGGAGGATTGAAACCCAATCCATTCCCGCTTTACAGTGTGAGCTTAGGGTTTCGCGATTATGGCTTCCCTCTGCTCCAACCTTCACACCCCTCTCTCCTTTCCGCTTCTTCCTCGACAACAGAAGGTTCCCAGTTGCTTCTTCGTCAAGTAGGTCATTCATTATATGTTACTTCTTTTCTAATTATTTTTATTTCCGTTTTAAATTTTTTCTTCACTGTCTATATTACTAATGAGTTCTTCCGTATACATATAGGTTTGATTTAGTTCTGAATTTCGTTTTCTTTTGTGTTTGCGCTCTTCCAGTTTTTTTGTTAATCAGTAATTCAATATAATAATTAAGTGTTAATGCTGAGAAAAAAAAAGTGTTAATTTGTGTGAAGTTTGTCTTTTTAATCTAAATCCAGATTGAACCTTATGGTTTTTAAGCATTTGTCTGGTGATTGATGAAACTGATGCCTTGGGCAGCCTTTTTGTCAACAAGGATGATGCAATTTCTAATATTTGATTCTTGAAATACTGTTTGGAAATAATGAAAATCTAACACTTTAAAAATCCCATTCTTCAATTTTCAGTAGCAAGGTAAATTTCAATCAGAGAAAGGTGACAACCACGAGAATGATAACTTGCAAGAAAGCGAGCTCAAGGGGTCCTGACAGTGACAGGGTAGTCAAAAATAAGTTTGAAAAAACTGTGGCGAAGCAGGGAGACAAAAAATTTGTTCATGAAGGCTTAATTACCGAGTCGCTTCCCAATGGTATGTTTCGAGTTCTTTTGGACAATAAGGATTTAATTCTAGGCTATCTTTCGGGAAAGATTCGGAAGAATTTCGTACGTGTATTGCCTGGAGACAGAGTTCGAGTTGAATTGAGTCCTTATGATTCAACCAAGGGGCGCATAGTTTATAGACTTCGTAACAAGGATCCAAGTGGATAGCAGGGTAGATTTCCGTGATGTCTATGCTGTTGTTAATATTCACTAGGTATTAAGTTGAGGAACCTTCAACTATGAAAACAGGGCTGTGTGGAGTATATGAGAAAAAAGCAATTCCATATCATTCGAGAAGCACCTGTTGCAATTGAAATTGGTTCATCATGCTAAACTTCAAAGCCGATGAAAATCAGAGGATTAGTATGGTGAGTTTCTTAGTAACATGGCATTAGATTTTGGACAAGTATTTGCCTTCTCTAGGAGTTTGGCTGATTTAGAGATTGGTGAGAACTATTCTTGTTTTGTATCCTTAATTTTGTCAGTTGTTTTATGATCATTATCAACCTTTCTTTGAATTTTGTTTTAATGAATTTATTTTTTTGTTTGAATTCATTTGCATGTATACTTTCTAATTGGCAACTTTTCATGTACAATGTACATCATAAAGAAAATTTATTGCACATGGGAGTACTTTTCAACCTGGATTTGAGTTTGCCTCACTGAAAGGCAAAATGCTTGAGGAACTTCTTGAATTTAAAGAAAACGTAGTAGAACTGTTAACTATGCTAAAGGATTGAATTCGGTGGAAATAAAGTTTTTTGTTTTTTTTGGTATATTTCATGTCTGTTTAATAATCTATGTTCGGGATTTGTGTTGTCCTTCTCAACAATGTCATCACCAAGGTTCAAACATGCGTTTTCTCACTAGGAGTGTCTTACCATTGCTCTCAACACTTGTCGGTAAATAATTTCCAATAAGCTTTCTCACAAATAGGATAAAGAAAATGAAACTATGTTGTTTTCAGTTATACTGAAAGCTGGTGATCAGTGATACCACCAAGCATGCTTTTGGTGTCCTTTTGCTGCCCGTGGGAGATTTAGTGGCATTTGATTACGTAGCTGCATTCTATGCATAGGACTGGTTTATGTGGATGATATAAATTTTCAGACCAATGCAACATACCTGGAATCACTTGAGAAAGCCATAGCTCGTCGGTGGTGGAATCCAGCTTAGCTATTAGCAAAGTGAACATACCAACAAATGAGAACGGAATCAATCCGGCCCAACTCAAGATTGTCAACTCATCGAGGGAAGCCAGATTTCAACAAGTCTGATATAGTACTGCTGATTTAAGTCCATCTAAGTACAGGTCTCGACTTAAGTTTCGTTTCGGGCTCGCATTATGTTTGATTCATCATGACCAAAATTTCAGATCATATCTTCTCAAGGGATAAAAGCCTAGCTCTTTTTCGTCGAAAAGAGCAAAGAGAGTTGGGTTTGAATTCCAAACTTATCGAATGTCATCTTTCATCTTTTAAAGATGTATAGTAGCCCAATTAGTCTATAACTGGTGGGTTTTTAATGTTGAAAGAACACTAATAGTTGTTGTTTTGCACAATAAACTTAGTGGATTTCACTTATCGAAGAAGACTCTAGGAGTTGTTAAATTGCAAATAATAGTACGTAATATGTTTTAGAAAGGAGACGTAAGAAAGATTAAATAAATGTTAATGGGAGTTGGAGAGCAACCAAATCAGCTACTTTACATTATTGCAAATTGCTCTGATATGAACTTACACTTCAATAGTAGAAGCAGGATAATCGTTGCTTGCAATCATTTCCTCTTTCTATTCAGCTCTACTTAACTACTACTGTCATTTCCTTATTCAAATCTCAACTAATCTGAAATGACCACGATTACTTTCCATTATTGCAAATGGGACTGATATGGGCTTGCGCTCAAATAGGAGAAGCAGGATTATCATTGCTTGCGCAATCATTCTCTAGGAAAGCATAGTTTCCACCACGTGTATGTGTATGTGTTTGTCTATATATAGACATGGAGAGAGAGCTGGTTTCATCAAACAAAAGCATCAATTAAGCAATCTTTGAATCAGATATCATGAGATCTCCTGTAGTGAAATCATGTTGTGTTCTTTTCTTAATCCTGTTTCTGTCCCGACACTACTCAGTTTCAGCTACCAAAAAGATACTGAATCCCAAAAAACCATGCAAAAGGTTTATCCTCTACTACCACGACATCCTCTTCGACGGCAATGACGTGGCTAACGCAACGTCCGCCGCAACAGCTAATGCGACCAAGCTCGGTAACACCGACTTTGGGAAGCTCGTGGTATTCGATGATCCCATGACAAAAGACCAGCATCTCCTCTCTCATCCCGTTGCAAGGGCACAAGGGTTCTACTTCTATGATATGAAAACTACCTACAATGCTTGGTTTGCTTACACTTTGGTGTTTAACTCGAGTGATTACAAGGGAACCCTAAACATTATGGGGGCGGATATGATGAGGGAGAAGGCGAGAGATCTGTCAATTGTAGGGGGGACCGGTGATTTCTTCATGACTAGAGGTATTGTTACATTTCAGACCGATACTCAAGAGGGTACCAAATATTTTCGCCTTAAAATGGATATTAAGTTGTATGAATGCTATTAAACTATATGCAGACTTGCTTAGCCATGGTCTTTTTATTGTTTGATGTATTTGGATATAATTTGTGCATGCTTTGTATACTTATATATGTATATATGCATGCATGTATGTAAGTGTGTGCATGGTACCAAATAATTTGCAATCTCGATGAACTTTGAGGTTTTAAAGATGTAATCATTTTCTTTTATTGAATATATCATTTTAACTGTATTTAAGTAATAAAAACAATCAATAATAAACATTTTTAAATAAAATAAAAAATTGTGGCATGAAAAGAAAATATTTTGTAATAATGAATATAAGTGGAGTGATAACAAAATTGTATTTAATATTATTGAACAGATATTTGCTTTTTATTATTTTTTAATTTAAAGATGATATAAAAATATGAAAAGATAAAAGTGACATTATAATAACATTAATTATAATTTAAAAGAATTTTAATAATTTCATAATTGAATTTGTGACCTAATTAAAGATGACATCAACTCAATAAAATACTTAAATAATTGTATAAATTATTTCAAAATATATAAAATGATAATCAAAATAGAATTTCAGACAACAAACAAGTTCATTATGTCTTGGTCTCTATTATTTATTTTTATAAAATTACTAATTACTCCAAATATTAAAATATTATTTTAAACAAACATAATTTAATTAAATATGAATCATAAAGATTATTAAACCATACTTGGGTTTAGGGTGAACCCATAAGTTCTTTGAGCATTATAAAAGCCCATGGTTATTGGTTCAGTGATCAAAGCAACAAGAAATCTGGAAAGGACCCAAGATTAAAGCCCAAGTTTTAGCTTTAAACATGCAAATTGCAACGACGATAACTGCTGAATTTGTATTGGCGCTATTCTCCTATTTTATCCATCTCCAAGATTACTATATCAATGGACATTAGTGGCCATAACGAGAACCACAAGTTCAACACAGACTGAAGCAGAGAGAGAGAGCTGCTTGCCCGAGAGAATGAAAGGCATAACGCTCAGGGACAGCGGCTTGGTTCTTCATTCACTCTTGCCTCCATCTCCTAAACCTCCCAACTCTTTCACCTCTCATTTCCTTTCTTTCAATGTTAATTTTCTCTCCAAGAAGCAATCTCCAAACCTCTCTTCTCGCCACCATAGCCTTCTTTTCTCCAGGTAGTCTTTCCTTTTCTTTTCGACCCATTTAAGGGTCATTGCTTTAGAGCTTTTTTTCCTTCTTCTTTTGAACCATGCCTAGCTACAGGTGGTACAGATGCGAGGGGTGGTTTGGAGGTCTTCTGCAAAAGGTAGTTGAACGTCAGCATTGCTTAGTAAAGTTCCTTTCCTTCTTGATTTCATTGAATTTTAACAAATATTTAGACTGGTTTAAAAAGTAAAGTGCTTTTATGATGCTTTTGTTTGGAAGGGTAGAATGAGGAGTTTGACAATATTATGCCTTCGATGGAAAAAAATCAGAATTTCTTTCATGTTGTGATTTAAAACCCCTATCCTGCCTTTTATCTCTTGGATGCTTGTTCTCCTTATAGTTGTATCAATTTTTATGTTTTTAGCAGCCAATGTTTGCTTACTAACCCATCACATTTTTATTTTTGAAATACTTTCTTTTACATAGCATTTCTGTGTCATTTTGGTTGAAATATAGGAGTTCTTGTCTTGGCTTATAAGTTGTTTATATGTATTTATCTGAGTGCTTCGTTTTTTACCAGGAGCGTAAGTATGTTGATTGCAAGAAAAGGGGAGAGACTATAGCATTGGGGCACAAATCAGAGGATTGTTGTGTTTCAGATCATGCACCTGTAAACAATAACTTGAGAAAGGAAAACTATATAGCTGCAAATTTGGCTGTTTCAACTACATTGTTCAACAATGCACTAAAGTTTATGGCTCTTTTTGGATTGCTGACATTTCATGACTTACAACCAGCAGTTGCTGTTTCAGATATTGCTAGTGGGTTGCAGTCAATTCCTTACGTAGGAGACCTTGGTGATCTTAGCACAGGTTTTGCTTCAGTTAGGAAAATCTCCCTGTAACTTTTATATTTGTTGCTTTTATTATTTATATTGAGGCCTATGCATAGTAATTCAGCTTTGTCAAACTCTTCTGTTAACTGATTAGAACTTAATAAACTCCATTGTTTTCTAGAGTTTAATGTTTAGAGGACTGATATTTTCCATCTGGGTATATGACTATTGTGATTTTTGTGTCATTGCCACTCCTTTGGTTTTTGCACGCTTGACCGGACGCCTTGAACTATCGTAATTGAATCATTTTCTTTTATTTCAGGCATTCTTGCTGATATTTTTCTCAGAACTGGGAGACAAAACCTTTTTCATTGCGGTAAGACTGAATCCTTGTAGTAATATTTCATTTGTGACCAGAAAGAATTTGTCAATTGCCTTTTCTTTATATTCTATTCTATTTCTCACAATCATTAGTTTTGTATCTTATTTGTATTCAGATAACTTAAACCCTGTGTTGTTCACCATTCTTATTTGGTAAACTACCAAAATAGCTACTTTTATTTCACTTATGTTAACGTGTTGTAACATTTTAGTCACTGAGACGTTAACAGTGTAATAGTAAGCTGATGCGGCAAGTTAAATCATCATTTCAAACAAAAATTTTAAGTTAAATTATACAATTGGTCCTCATACTTTTTCACATTTCAAACATAAGTGACTAAAATGTAATATGAGGTAAACAAAAATGACTATTTTGATAGTTTACCCTTCTTATTTTTGGCTGGATAGATACTAGGTTGTTAATCTTTTTTCAGTGTTAACAGAGGATGCATTATTTTTCAAATTTTTAACCATTTTCTTTTCCATTAGTACTTATACATAGCTGTTGAGTGCACCTTGATTTGGATGTTTTATATGCAGGCACTTTTAGCTGCTAGAAATTCTGCTGTTGTAACTTTCATTGGGACTTTTGGAGCACTTGCGTACGTTGTTCTGCCCATGCATGGTGATTTAGAAGTCCTTTGCATTTTTAATTTCATTAAATGAGATTGCTCATAGGTGTGTGCTTCTCCCAAAAAAGACAGGAATGTCGTTTCAAATAACAAAGTGTTTATCTATCATGTACAGGGCAATGACAATCGTATCTGTTGTTCTCGGAAGAACTTTCCACTATGTCGACGAAATCCTTCCGTTCAGGTTTTTCCCTTGAGATTTACGTCTATTATAAACCTGGGCAGAAAAAAGACTATAATCCAATGACATTATGTAGATCATGGAATGCATATTGCAAACCACTAAATGATAATCTCGCGACCTTTTCTGATCAGTTTCACCTCGAAAATTTGCAATGTAAACTTAAATCAAAGGAAGAGTAGCAATTGTCCGTTATGCTGAAATCTTTTATCATTACGCTTCTAAACAACTATCTTCGGTCAAGCAGTTGTCTTATTATGATCCTTAGACCGGTTGGTTTAAATGTTGTTGTTGTTATTTCTTTCCTCTAACATAATACTATTAATGGCCAGTTTTGGTGGGGCTGATCTGCCTATTGACGATATTGCTGCAGTTTTCCTTCTGGTATATTTTCCTCCAACATTTAGATTAGGCTTTATTTGCCAGGTAAAGATGGGAAAGCACATCATAGGCTCAGAAGTGTAAGCTACTTTAAAAAATTGCAGGTATACTTTGGAGTTTCAACATTGCTTGATGCTGCTTCAAGTGATAATCAAAAAGCAGAAGATGAACAAAAGGAGGTCAATTCACCATTTCTTTATATGATGTCTTAAGATACATATGTATGTATATATAGAGAGTTCTTAAATCAGTTTCACAACTTGTGGTATCAAACAGGCAGAATTAGCAGTTTCAGAATTTTCAGGAAATGGAGCTGGAATCTTAGCTGCTGCCAACACTGTTATTAGCACTTTCTTCTTGGTTTTCGTTGCTGAGTGGGGTGATAAATCATTCTTTTCCACAATTGGTCAGTGCAAGGATTCTGTACATTTATATCATATCTTCAATTAATCAGGGATCACTAGTCTCTAGTTATACATGCTTAACAATTAACAACAACAGAACATTTATATGTTATAAGTATCTTTGGAAGGCTGAGTTCATGATTTGTTAATCCAGAATGAATTGTTTAGATCAAAAGAAAGTAGGTGGACTTAGTGGATCTGTTTTACTGCCGAAAACAATTTCTGTGCTTCTACTTTACATCATATATCTAAAGGTAGATGCACATCTTAAGTGTAAATAACCATCAGAAAAAAAATACAAATTGATTACTTTAACAGATGGAAAAAAGTAATGTAGAAGCAATAAATTTGATGTTGAGATGTTTAGAGTTTTCAGTGAGGATTATTATCTAACCACAATAAGTTTTATCTGGTGAATTTCTCAAACCAAAGTCAAGTCTTTGCATTCATTCTACCTGGAAAGGCTGCCTCTGTATGAAGTATTTATGTCTTTTCTTTTCATGCAGCACTAGCGGCAGCATCTTCTCCTCTCGGTGTCATTGCAGGCGCACTGGCTGGTCATGGTGTTGCTACTCTGGTAACTAATACTTGAGCATAAAAGAATAAACACAAAAGTAGTCTTTCTTTGCAGCCATATTTCACAGGCTACTATTATATTTGATAGTCCTACTGCTAGAAATATTTTTCTAATGCGTGAACTGCAATTGCAAAATTTAAATATGCAAAGTCAAAATTGCTTTAGATTACTCAACTGAGTAACTAATGGACTTCAGTTATCAGGGCCCTTAATCCAATTAAAATTTCCACTTTTTTCTTTTTAAGAATTCCGTACAGAAACGGAAAGACCTGATCGACTTTCAAATTCTTTCTACAGGTTGCTGTTTTGGGAGGATCTTTACTGGGAACATTCTTATCAGAGAAGGTAAAATTTGAACTTCAAGCCTTCTTCATCTGTTCATCAGAATACATCATGTGGTATTTCTTGTTCAGATTTGGTTTTCCACAGATTCCTCTTGTATTGCAATTTAGCACTATGAAATCACAAAAATCACTAAACTGATCTTACAATTTTATTCTTATGCATAAAAATTGAATCTTCCTAGCAGTTAAGAATATTGTGGAAAGTTCAATGCATAAGGGTATTCTGCATGGACATAGAACAATCATCGTCGAGTTTAGAGTGATTCCAAACTTATGTTATCAGCATTTCCACCTTGTCTGGTTCCTTTCCTCATCAGGTCTAAATGGCAAATTGTTGCTATAACCATATTATCTTTCTGATCGGTTTATTTTTCGGTTTAAATCGTCTAGTCCAAGAACGTAAACTCTGCATCACAATGGTATAAATGGTATTTGCATCTTTAAAGGTGCATTGGTTGGTCCCTGTTCAGGCCATAACAGACGAAAAATCCATATAACTAAACATCAGTTTGGAATAAGGCTGGGCGGATTGTGTGCTGTTGGGGGCATCTTCCTTGCCTAAGCAGTGAAGCATATTTATTTTTTCTATGTGCACATTTTCATCCATCAAAGGGAACTGAGAGTTTTTCTTTCGTTCTTGTGCAGACCATTGCCTACATCGGCGGTACTCTCTTTCTTGTCTTCGCTGCCGTAACATTGTTTGAGATTGTCAATTAGAGGTTGGAAACTTGGAGTTAAAGAAATAAAATTAAAATCACATTTTTTTGGTGCAATTATTAAGACTTTAGTTCTTTGCTCCTATTACTGATTACATGTACTTTTTATAATCATGGATTCGTTACTTATTGAATCAAATCTTGAGCTAAAACAAGGGATTACAATGAAAAATTCTTGTGGTTTCGTGCATAGCCATAAACCCTAAAACCTAATAACATTATTCTCCAAAAACAAATGGACTAATGGTGGAATGTATTAACTGTACTGCAAATGTGAAATTCAGATGGGGAATCCATTACAGGAATAAAGCAATGACAAATCTAGTGTTCTTTCATATCACAAGATAAAATCAATAAAACCAAGATTTCTGGACTGGAAGTAAGCCAAGAAACTTGCTTTAGCTCCAGGGCAGCTGCCTCCATGAACCTACCAATCATTAGAAGCTATAAAGATTTTGCTCAGCTTTAGCATGTGCGACAAATATTAACCCCACTACAATATGCAAAAAAAGAAATAATCAAACTGAAATGATACAGGCTACTAGATGACTATGACTGGACAGGATCATGGTTTGCAACAGTTTCGTTTTTATTGATCAATGTTCAGGATAAACTTTCATTTCAAAAAGAGTTTGCTACATCTGTTCCCAGTGGGAAAAAAGAAAAGAAGACAAAATTGGTAAGGAAAATTAATTTGTGTATAAGAACATATTACACCCACCATATTTGTAGATAATAACCTGGCTTGATTGATCAACTTTACACTTTACGAGCTAGCGTCCTCTGCTTTGTTGCATGCTGAACTACTTTTTCTTCTACAGGCAAACCCTTTCGCCGCCTCACAGCATTAATGAGCTTTCTTGCTGTATTTGGAAGAACACTAGAACCATCACCAAATTCTTCGATCTCCTCTTCTGTTTTCGGTACAAAAAATGGATCCTCAGGAAGTGCTTCCCAGTGACTAAGCACAAGAAGGGCACTAGAAGCCCCAGATGTCCATCTCCTTAGCTCATCAGCAAAACCAAAACTTTCAGAAACTGGCACATAGGCATGCACTGTAAAAAGTGGAGAGCCTTCTTGCATTTCTTCCTTCAAAACTCGGGCTCGCCTCCGTGCAAGAACTGCATACATAGGGCCCAAATACTCTGTTGGAGTATTCAACTCACAAAAGTACATAGCTTCGACAAGCCTAGGCTTCCTCTGAAGCACAGCTCCTCTACAGGCATCCTTGACAGCTGTCATTATCTGCCCAGTAAGAAGGCCATACTGCTCAGATTGTTGGTTAGGTTCTGACTCACCAGCCTGAACAGTTGAGGGAGAGATATAAGCTTCAACGACAAATGCTAATCCCCACATTGGCTCATCACATAAGGGCCCAGCTGCAGTAGCCAGTTGAAATCCAGACATCAGACTACTCTCCAGACTTTCTGGTTCTCCATACAGCGGTTGAGTCAGTTCCGAAGATGCAATAGCAGCAATATTACTAGCAGTAGAATTATCAGCCAAACCCAGTCTCAGAGACACATAAGGAGAGCCATGTATCAGACTAGTGCCATCATTATTCTCTGTTTTGTAATCTGGAGTGAAAAGGATGTTAGGACCAACTTGCCTTGGACCAAGAGCCCAGATCCTCCTAAGAAGCTTGAGCCATTTACCTTTGCATTTTTCAGCCTGATCCTTGTCATTTTCATTTCCACACAAAAAATCACTCTCCAGAGCATCAACCATGCGTTTTCTGAGTACTTCAATTGGACTCTCATTTTCACTCAGACTTAACGGATGCATTTCTAAGCTTTTACCACTCTGCCCCAGTTTACCTCCAATAATATCTGAGAGCAAATCAGCACTTTCATCAAGCACCTTGGTTAGTGTAGGTGGAAGTTTCAAGACTTTAACACGAATGGTACATCTTCCATTTGACGTCACTTTTTCAACATAATCTGAGTCAGCAGTAAACAGTTTCAAATCCTCCAATGCATTAGACAAATCACCCTCAATGGTCTCTTTATAGGAGACAAGAGGTGGAGAGACTTCCAGGCTCACCTTTGCGAATCTCTCCTTCAAATCCTTGACGCATCTTTCTAGATGAACCTCACCAGCAGCGGCTAACACATGTTCCCCTCTAGATGAAACAGTGACCTCAACAAATGGATCAGCTCGGTTGAGAAGCCTCAGACCTTTCATAAGAGCACCCATATCTGCAGGATCAGAGGGTTCAATTGCAACCCTTAGGGTAGGGGAAACCTGAAATGCCATACTGGAGAAAGGCCAACAGTTTCTTGTAGACGAAAGAGTTGCACTCTTTAATATATGCTGGCCAAGTCCACGAATTGCCACAATATTACCAGCCCTTGCAGAGGTCACTGGTTTCAGACCCTGACCCATCATTAAATACAAGGACTGCAATTCAGCTTCCTGCACGTGCTTCTGCATTGATTCCCCTCTCAAAGGATCATATAGAGCTGAAAGCACGAAAACTCTTTGTCCTGATGTAAGAACCCCACTAAAGATCCTAGCAAATGCAAGGAAACACTCATCAGATTCACTAGTTCCACCTTCATCAGTGAAATTGTTTAAAATCTCCCCTTGAGGACCTCGTTGGGGAAGCATCTTTGTCGGAACCGCAAACATCTTAGACACAAAAGCAATACACGGTGCTTCAGGGCTAGAATCACAAGCTTCAACTGACTTTCTCACTAGATCAGCCTCTGCAAGCACATTAGAGTCCACCCCTTTATCAAGAATCTCTCTTTTGGGAAGCAAACGTGAAATCCTGTGAGACTGAGCAGAAATTGGATCTGGCATACACTTCACCACCATTGACAAAACTGCATCTGACAAAGGAAGCCATCTACTCATGACAGCTTGAAGCACAATCTTGGGGTCCTTATTCTGCAATTCACGAGGAGGAATAGACAAATTAAAAGACTTAATCACTTTCTCAAGTGTCCCTTTGTCCCCATCCGGCTCCAAAGCAGCCTGGTAAACCTGCCAAAGTGGTTCAAGGACAAACTGCACAAACACTGGCCTTGCCTTACTTCCTGCGCTTAATCCCTTCTTCCCAACAATCATCTTGGTCTTGGGATTGAAATAGCGAGGACCCCAGAAAGCCTTCTGAAGTGCAGATGTACTTGCCCCAAGCTTAGAAGCATAGAATTCAGCAAACTCATTAATCGTGAAACCCCACCCATCCAAAGCACACACAAATGCCACATTTCCTTTTTGAGGCTGAAAAGTATCCTCTTCATCATCCTCTATAGACTCCAAATTCTCATCACTTACCTCGCCAGAAGGGCCAGCAAGTATGGAATCAACATCAGATAAATATTTCTCCGACTTATACATACTCATAATCCCATTGACCTCAAGAATAATCCTCAATAACCGATTATAAGCTTCCATAGGGCTCAACTTCAACTCACATATCAACCTATCAATCTTATTAAGAACTAAACACGGGGTAGCCTTCTCAATCCAAGATTGACGCAAGACTGCATGAGTTTGAATATGAACACCCTCGACAGCATCAACCAAAACCAACCCACCGTCACTCAACCGTGCAGCAGTAGACACCTCACTACAAAAATCCATATGACCAGGGGAATCTATAAGGTTAATCTCATGGTCTTTATAATGAAGAGCTATAGAAGAACTCTTCATCGTTATCGCTCTCCTTTGTTCTTCATCAAGATAATCCATAAACCTAAGTTTACCAGCTAATTTAGGGTGAAGCACGCCACCACCTGTGGCGGCAATTAAATGATCAGCCAACGTGGTTTTACCATGATCAACATGTGCTAATATGCATATATTCCTAACCTTTCTAGTATCAGAGTCACCCATTCTTTTTGTTCTTCTCTAAGTTACAACAACAACAACAACAACAAGGTGATGGAACAGAGCTACAATAACAAAAATCTAACGTATAACGTATTTGGAATCTTAAAAGAAAATTGGGGTAATTAAGGTATATTGATTCTAAGGAACTATTATACTATAGAAGGAAAGAATTCGTATCTCCGTTCGGCAAACCGATTTAAGCTCCAGCGCGGCACGAAATACCGAAAGACGCCGCTCAAACAGTGTTGGGCCGGATCTTCAGAGGAACAGTTAGGGTTATTTAACGGCACCCCACCTGCTAGTCGTCACCGCCAATAACCTCTATTTTGCTTGACACGAGTTGAAGAAAGACACGGCAGGAATCGGAAACAAGGCAAAGGACAAAGGACAAAGAAAGAAGAAGGGTTAAAGGTGGGGGAGGGGGGAGGGGGGAGGAAAGGAGACGATGGTGCTCAAACCAGTGCCCTTAATAAGATCGTTAAATTTTTGCACAATCTCACAGGTGGCTGCCCTTCAAATCAATCTGTAACGTGATTTCAAAACTAGAAAACCTATAAGCTTCGTTTTGTTGAGGAAGAACTTTCCTATCAGGCCTTCGTAACCCAATAAAACTTTCTTGCAAGGCTAAGGCCCAACGTCATTCACAGAAGCTAATGGACCATCAACTTCACTTGAATCGGCGTGTAAATATTTGGACTTAACTTTTCCTGTTTCAAAGTCAAATTTTAATTCAACTCAATTAATTTATACTAATTTACAGATCGCTTGAATCTAACCCCCCAGCAAAAAGAGGACTGATTTAATTGGTACGCAGACATTAGGCCTCAGTATGAAGATTTGAGTTTCACTTTCATGTGTCCATTTTTGCTTTGCAGTTTCAACTTGTCACACACTTTTCATTCTCCGTGACACTTTTTTTTTTCTTTGTTCTTTCAATTTTTTCTAAAGGCCACGATTTGAGCTGTTTAGCCAATGAGAAAGTTCCTCTCTCCTCTTAGACTATAATAGTAGGTACCATATATTGGTTACAAACTGTATCAATTGTTGTATTATTTTTAGGTAAATTTAGTTACAAAAGTTTATATGTTTTGTCAAAATTACTCTAATTGTATTTTTTAACCTTTTTAACCATCAATTTTTTTCTTTAAATTGGTTTTTTTAACCGATTTGATGAAAATACCGTTAAAAAAGTTAACGGGATGATATAAAATTTCATACGTGGAATATTTTTAATGAGATTTAATTTATTACATGTGAAAATAATACTTAACGGTACTTTCATCAAATCTATTAAAAATAATTTGAAAAAAAAGAATAAAAGTTTATTGCCAAAAAAGACTTAAAAATACAATTAAGGCCATTTTAGCAAGACATATAAACGTTTTCATTAAACCTTATTTTTATTTTAATTTAGTATTAAATAATTTAAATTTCGTTTTGGTAATATGATTCGATTATTTTTGTCAATATAACATGTACTAATGTGTATCAATCAGTTTTTATTACATATTTTATTAAAAATAAAAAAAAATTAATTATAGAAAAGAAATGTATAGATATTATTTTATAGAAAAATCGATATCAATTAATTTGCGCGATGTACAAATCAATTATGTATATTATCTTTATCATATCTTTTATATCATTAATTTTTGTTTAACATAAGGAATTTTTTTAAAAATCGAAAAAATAATGTAATCCAAAACATTTTTAAAAGTATATAATAAAATTGTAATAAGTTGTTTAATCTTTAATAAATAATATTAAAACTATACAAAAATTGATTAGGGATATTATAATTTATATAATATTATAAATAATTTTTGTAAGTTATTTATTTTTTATATATTATTAAACTATTTTGTTAATATTCCATTTTTCATAATATTAAATTACATTTATTTTTCTCTACTTTAAATAACGAAGGTAAGTTAAATAAATATTACAAAATAAAATCGTAATCTATATGAAAAAATGTGTAATTTAATATTAGATTACGATAATAACGAAGGAAATCAAAGATTACACATTTTTTTCATATAGATTACGATTTTATTTTGTAATATTTATTTAACTTACCTTTTATTGTATTAGCGTATAAAAGAATAACAATGTATAAACCGGGCCGCATTGGTTTTGTTTCCTTTGTTTTTTAACCTTTTATTGCTATGATATATATATACATTTATAAAGTAAAAATATGTCATAAATTATTGCACTTTCATAATTTAGAAATTAGTCCTTATGTTTTTATTTTTATGAATTTAGTTTATTTATTTTTAAATTTTAAAATACAGGTTTAACTACTAACATAGTTAAAATTATTTGTTAAAATCATGTTCATTACAACATCATTCTTTTAGTTAAAAGTTTTTTTTTACCAATTGAGTCTTATCTTAATTGACATAGATATTGTTGTCAATACAGGAGGACGTTGGTTCGAGTATACTGAAATGCATTAGCCTTCTATTTATGGATTGAGAAGAGGCTATGGGTAATTCTACGCATTGTGTCAAAAAGAAGAGATATAATCCTAACCTATAATAATATTGTTAAAAAAAAGAGATAAAAATAAATTTTTATTTCAAAATATCACGTCAATTAATATGACAAAAATATTAATAATTAAACATGAATTTTAAAATTTTAAACATAAAAATTTAATAACTAAATTTTAAATTTATAAAAAATACAGATATTTATATCACATCCTACTTAGAAATATCAAAATAAAAATGTACACAATGAGTTTCATGTGAAATATTTTACTGTGGAAAAACAAAGTCAAAAAAGTATTGCTAATGTATTTACCAAACACCGCTTGAAGTGTTATTGTAAGGAAAATTGAGATCCAACTACAAACATAAATGAAATTATTTTGTTATTTTTTAGTTACTTAATTTAATTTTTAATCTTAAATCGTCACAACAATAAATTAAAAAATAATAATTAAATTTAAAATTTAAAATATGAAAAGAATGAAAAAAATTAAGTTCTTAAAAATAAAAACTAAATTACTAAATCAATAAAGAATACAAAGATTTATCTAATATTTTAACTCTCTTTTTTTTATAATTAAGAATGGAAATTAAAATTACTTCAGATTTAATCAAGCTTTCATGGCTATAACACAATACCATCACTATTAGGCCGAAAGGCTCTCGGCGATTTTAACCTACTTATAAATACCAAAATGAAAACGTATAACGTGGGTTTCATGTGAAAAGTTTTACAGTCAATAAAGTTAAATTTTACTATTAGCCATTGTACTCTATAAAATTTATGGATTTAGTCATTGTATCTTTATCTAATTAATTTTAGTCCTTGTATTTTTTGAATTGAACAATTTTAGTCCATGTAAATTTAGTCTTGACTCAAACCAAAGCAATTAAATTTAATTATCAGTCCTATACTATGCATACAATTATAGATTTAGTCCATATTATTTAATTGAATCATTTTAAGTCTTTATATTTTTCAAAATTTGAAATATCAATCTTGGCATAAACGAAAGTTGTTAATCAATTAATTAGATTTTTCGTAAGTATTAACAAGTTGCCATGACATTCCACATATAATAATATGTCTATTGTATTAGATTTTTGAAATAATAGATCTTGACTTTACGAATTTAACAGTTATCATTTTGGTGAAGATTGAAATTTAAAAATTCAAAATGTACATAGATTAAAAATAATCAAATTAAAGTACATGGGCTAAATCCGTAACTTTTGTAAAGTAGAGGAATTAATAGCAGATTTTAACCATGGAAAAGCAAAGTAAAGAAATTATTGCTAATGTATTTACCAAAAAGCCGCGTGAAGTGTCATTATAGGGAAGCGCGTGAATCTTGCACACGCGCGTAAGGCTTCCTTTTCTCTTACACCATCAGTTTGAGACAAAAAAAAACTACCTCCCTTATAATTTTCCCTTTACACTCTAGCAACTCGCTTGACTCAGATTTGACGTAGTAAAGGAGATTGGGTTTTTTCTCTCTCCAAATTTCCTTCTTAAAGAATGGGTAACTGTAACAGTCAACCATCCGCCGATAGCCAGTTCCGACCGGAGACCAACACCGGCGGTGGTCCCAACCATGGCATCAATGTCCTACCTGCTGACGCATCGGCTCCAAGACCCCCCAAACCTTCAACCCACCACAACTTGTCCTCCTCCTCCGCCGCCCCCAACCACCACACTGCTCCATCCGCTACTCCACCGATCGGTCGTGTGCTTGGCCGTCCCATGGAAGACGTCCGGTCAACTTACGTCTTCGGCCGCGAGCTCGGTCGTGGGCAGTTTGGTGTT
Source organism: Gossypium hirsutum (assembly GCF_007990345.1). Classification (NCBI taxonomy): domain Eukaryota; kingdom Viridiplantae; phylum Streptophyta; class Magnoliopsida; order Malvales; family Malvaceae; genus Gossypium; species Gossypium hirsutum. The sequence goes on along the minus strand of NC_053448.1, from coordinate 59,176,862 downwards.
ACCTACTTAGTGACTCACAAAGAAACCAATCAGCAATTCGCTTGTAAATCCATCGCCACCCGCAAGCTTATCAACCGTGATGACATCGAAGACGTCCGCCGAGAAGTCCAGATTATGTACCATCTAACCGGCCACAGGTTTACCCCACCAAACAAAACTTTGATATTATGCTTCTAATCCTGTTATAGATGTAATTGTTTTAGAAGTTTATTAGTAAATGGGTCTGACAGGAATATTGTGGAGCTGAAGGGGGCTTATGAGGATCGTCACTCCGTGAATCTGATAATGGAATTGTGTGCGGGAGGTGAGTTGTTTGACCGGATTATAGCGAAAGGCCATTATTCAGAGAGGGAGGCGGCTAATTTGTGCCGGCAGATCGTGACGGTGGTTCATAATTGTCATTCCATGGGGGTTATGCATAGGGACTTGAAGCCTGAGAATTTCTTGTTACTGAGTAAGGACGAGGATTCTCCATTGAAGGCTACGGATTTTGGGCTCTCTGTATTTTTCAAGCCAGGTAAGCATTTTTCGTTTCTTTGATTTGAGTTTGTTTCATTTTGTTGTGATGAATTGCTGATCGTTATAAATATGTGATGAAAAGGTTTATAGATGAATAAAAAAAGGGAGAAAATCTTCATAACTTTTTGTATAACTGGGGATCTTTATCATTCTTAGATGTTCTACAACAAAATCCTTATTATTTAATCGTAATTTTTCATCTTGTCAGCAATTTATCTAACAGACTAATGTAGGTAAAGACAGATACTTTTCGCCTCGCATATACTTCTAAAGACTTATTGATGATGGGTATCAACTAGAAATTCTCTATATTGATGCATGCAGGAGATATTTTTAAGGATCTGGTCGGAAGTGCTTATTATGTAGCTCCAGAAGTATTGCGGCGACGCTATGGACATGAAGCTGATATTTGGAGTGCTGGGGTGATTCTCTACATTCTCCTCAGTGGAGTCCCACCATTCTATGGAGGTACTACTATTATTGTTTCATCTTGTGATGATTAGAAGATCCTCACATTATTGTTTTACAGCCATATCCTTTTATAAGGAGTGGAAACTTTTGAAGTTTTAAATTTTCAATGATTCTATTTAAGCACGCCTATGGAATAAGAGCTTATTTGTAATGAGAGCACTAAGAAGTGGTGGATGAGTGAGAGTCCCTCTCATTATAGGCCTTTGGTTTTGCATGCAGAAACTGAACAGAGTATCTTTGATTCTATTCTTCGGGGAAATATTGATTTCGCATCAGATCCATGGCCCTTTGTTTCCAACAGTGCCAAAGATCTTGTGAGGAAGATGCTACGACATGATCCTAAGGATCGGCTTTCCGCAGTTGAAGTCTTAAGTGAGTATTTTTTTTTCCTTATCTGAAAGGACCTATGAACTGCTTAAGGTTTTGCAAGTTGACAGTGCTTGTCTTCTGTTGTGGCTTAACTTACCAATTGCAATGCCAGATCATCCATGGATACGTGAAGATGGTGATGCATCTGATAAACCTCTTGATGTTGCTGTTTTAACTAGAATGAAACAATTCAGGGCAATGAACAAACTCAAAAAAGTTGCTTTAAAGGTGAATTGCTTTCTCTGTTACCATTGCGAAAAATCAATATTTAAGCTACAAATTTCATGAAATGTGAAAAGAAGATAATATAATGGGGGATTAGCAATGAGATTTTCTGGCTTAAATGTTTCAAAGTTGAGTAGCGCCAAAGACTTCTAATCTACATAGTCATCATCGTTATCGATTATTCTTTCTTGCTATCCTTTCAGGTAATTGCAGAAAATTTATCTGAAGAGGAAATCATAGGTTTGAAGGAGATGTTCAAATCTATGGACACAGATAATAGTGGAACAATCACCTTTGAGGAGTTGAAAGCTGGCCTTCCTAAACTCGGTACTAAGCTTTCTGAGCATGAAGTGAGGCAATTAATGGAAGCGGTATGCCTCGTCTTTTTATATATATCCTGCCTAATAATCACTAATCTTTCAAATACTTTACAAAAACAAGACTCCTAAGATGGATGGATGAATGTCTGGATGGACAAACGTGCTTTGATTAGTATCAAGAACAATCAGCTTTATGCAAATTCAAGTTCCTTGCTTCTTGGTTGAAAGAAGGAATCTAGGAGCCTCTAGAACTGAGGAACAATGTAGAAATTGATAAGTTTTACAAGGACAATAAATGCTAAGTGAGGCCATAATGCTACTTGTCATCCCATTATAATGCCAAATAGATTAAAGAAGATGAGACTGGGACCACAGATTTTGGAGATCTTTGAGCACTCCCTCAAGCAAACCTGAAGTCATTGTCTGACTTCGGTCCAGCTTGACATGCTATTGGGACCCTTAATTTTTCTAGGTAGCCGTAAAGGAACCTTAGGTAACACAAAACCAAGTATTAAGGAAAGATGAATATACCCTTTACACAACTGACTTAATAGTATCTCGTGATAACAGTTGCTTTATGTTTTGGGTTATTGTTAAGCTAATCAGTAAACCGGGCTATGCTCAAAATGTCTTTTTTCTTTTGTTTTGCAACTCACCATCTCAGGATCTGCTCATAGTATTACCATGAATGTGCTATTTCTTGATTAACATGCATTCTACTGAAATATTAGTGACAGACAAGAACCTTTAAAATATGTAAAAAACCAAAGGTAGATGAATACTGTTTTTTGAAGCGTTACCTAAAATATTTGAATGTGTGTAAATCTCATTATGTAAATCATTCTTTATAACTTAGCCATCTTATTATATAACCTATTTGTTGCTTCCCCAGGCGGATGTTGATGGAAATGGAGCCATTGATTACATTGAGTTTATAACAGCTACCATGCATATGAATAGAATGGAAAGAGAAGACCACTTGTACACCGCTTTCCAATACTTTGACAAGGACAATAGCGGGTAATCCACCTTACTATCTTGTTTTTTTATATGACTATTTAGTGGTAATTTCATTCCCGAATCATATGTTCCTATTGCGATGACTGAATTTATTTGTTTACAATTCAATTTAGGTACATTACAATGGAAGAGCTAGAGCAGGCCCTTAAGAAGTATAATATGGGTGATGAAAAAACAATAAAAGAAATCATTGCAGAAGTTGACACAGACAGGGTATGCTTCTTCCACTTTCTAGATTAGCATCTATTCTTATCTCATTTCGGATGCTATTCTTATTTTATGTATTATGTAACCGAATTGATGTAAGTGTTCTTCCTACAGGATGGAAGAATTAACTATGATGAGTTTGTTGCCATGATGAGAAAAGGCAACCCAGAGTTGGCCAATAACCGACGACGCAAGTAAGCTAAATGCAGCCAGCTTGCATATCTGCTCAAATTCACGTCTCCACTGGTTTGTTAATGTATACGATTTTTGTTATAAACCAAAATCTCTTGTAAACTCGGTTTCACCACCTGGGATAGAGAAACAGTTCTTAGTTGTTTATCTATACTGCGGGAGACTGTAATATTGTTGAGGTCCGGCAACTTATTTTGTTGACTGCTGGAGTGCCAAATCTATTAAAACTTACTGAGATGCGTTGCAGATTTAGAAGAGAAGAGCCTGACTAGTTTTTTGCTTGATTGTACACTGCGCCATTGTTTAAACATGATAAGAGGTCTTGATAAACGACCATTAGAGAGATCGGAGAGATTCTAGCAGCATTGTGTGCGATTGGGTGGTATATTTAAACGTTTTGGCAAATTGTGCAAACATTTGGCAACATTCTAATGAAATTATTGGAAAAGCAGTAACAGTTTAATAACCATCATGAGGTCCATTCGGAAAGGATATCCAGCTCAGGTTGAAAGAAATTTCAACCCAATATATTATAACCAACATGCACTTTGATAACATATTGTCACAAATCACATCTTTTTTTATCATCCATGTCCGCTTTATGGTTCATATTTGAGGATTGTGTCTGTTCCTCTTAATAATAATATTTATGTCTTGTGTCTTGTAGCATATTAGATTCATGGCAAAAAACAACTAAACAAGATTTAGAAAAAGAGATTATTCATCAACTTTATGAACCCATTCGAGTACGGAAATTTATATATCATATATGTTTAATATAACAAGGACTAGAAGTATGATATTTTGACAAGCGGCAATTCTCTCTTTTTTATTTAATTTTTATTATTTTTAAAAAATAATTTAAATAAAACTATCTCCTTTTGGAATAAATTTTGGATATTTCATGGGAATATTCATGAAGAGGGTGAGCAACAGTTCGGCCTACAGTTCCAGCGGCAGCCCCACGAGCAAGCCTGGTCGTCAACTTGGAGTCTTCAACCAATCCAAAGGGTCTACTTTTGATTAACCAATCTTTTAGAGATTCATACACAGCAAAGTTCAGACCGACATATGGTTTTGTTTTTCAAAAATATTTTATTAATTGATCTTTTCAAAACAAATATTAATTTTTTATGTGTTGATTATATGATTTAAAATATATTACTTTTAAGAAAATAAAATAAAATTTTTGCATTCCAATTTTCATTATAAAAAATCTAAAATTTTGAAATTTTTTTCAAAAACAAGATTTATCTTTATGAAATTTATCTATTAACTTATCAAATATATATATTTTAAAAATTATTAAATATATATATGTATCCAAATTTATTTTGAAATTTAAAATATATTTTTTATTTATCTAAAAAATACATTCCTTAATTTTAACATTTAAAAATCTAGAATTATCATTCATTTATTATTTTTATTTAAACTATTTTTTCATAAATAGATATAAATAAATTTTAAATGAATATGCATAATGAATCCGAGCTTCGTGTGGGTATGTAAACTAGTTTATATATACTAGAAATCCTATCATATGCATATATATGTGGAAATCACGAATTCAAAACATAGATGTGTGTTTAAAAATAACGCACGATAAATTATGAAACGTATGGTTTAAAACTAATTAATCATAATAACACATGAAAAATATACGAAATTAAAATGAAATAATGAATTAAATTATGATTAAAACGAAATTTAAACACATAAATAATAGGATAAATAGTACTAAATATACTACAATTATTTATCTTAGCATTGTCATCAATTGTGAGTTAGTCACTAACTCAATTAACAAAATTATTAATATATACAACTTATGCAAATAATAATTTGTGCATATTAAAATGAGAATATATCAAAATGAAGTTTTGATTGAGTGGTAAATTTAAGGTTATATTAATGCAAATGATGTGAGTTCACCTTATGTATATTTTTATTGAATTTTATTAAAATGAAAAGATTAAAATACCCTCAAATAATATGATCTATTTTAATTACAGAAGCATTTCTATAATTTTCATAACCGAGTTGGTGATCATGTTGAGGGTAACACCAACTCAATAAAACAAATTTTAGTTTTACTTCTTCTGATATGCCTAAATCTATATGCATTAATTTTTACCATAATTTTGTCATTGTATTTTTATAATACTATTAATTAATCTAAATCGTTAATATCATTAACTTTTCAGGTAAAACATTATGTGGTTGTATATAATTTCGGGAAAAACATTACGTGATTGTATATAATTTGAATACACTAAGTTTTAGAGGTGGGTACGTAGCTTCTCATTTCTTTTATATTTACGTTGCCCTTTTTAACATTATAAGATATAAAATTTGACCACTAGACTTCAATGAAACTTGAGATTTAATCTATATACTTTCATTGTTGACATAATTTAGACTATCTATTTTTATGATGTCATTAGTTAATCTAAATAGTTATATTACTAACTATTTCAATCAAAATGTTATTCCAACATGAAAAAAAATATTTTATCATGATGATTTTAAATGAATATTTTTAAGAAAAATCCTAATAAGTGTTTTTTAAGATTATTTTTAATAGAAAAATTTTAATGGAGATAAGAACACTTTTAAATTAAAAAAATAAAATTCTTTAAAATAAAAAGTAGAAAATTAGATTAAAAAATTTACTCTATATTTTAACACAAACAAAAATCAATCTAACCGAAGCTTAAGGGCAGCTACCAAATGCACATCAGAAAGAACACCTTGGCCAGTAAATCTATTTTTTTCCTTTAATGGGCCCCCTTGGAATCTTAGAACCTTCGCATCAAACGCTGCATACTGCTTCTTAATCTCATGAATTGCTTTCTCGGCCCATATGCATACTTTGCTTTTAAAGTATGGAACAGAAGTTTAAGAACTATTAGAAGTCACAATCACAAGGCAAACTCGATCATTCTGAAAAGATATACAACGCAAGTTGAAAAAACTTTCAACTCAATGTATTCCAACCAACATGCAATATGATAACATATCGTCACATAGCATATGGATCCATATCAAAAAACAACTAAACAAGATTTAGAAAAAAAGATGCCAAATTCATCAAACTTTTTGAACCCATTGTGTACTAAAACCGAAAAAATATTCAAACAGGGTTCTAACTGATACAGGATATATAGTAAATAACACATTTTCACGGAAGGCAGCTACCAAATGTATGTCAGAAACCCTCTTGGCCGGTAAATCTAATCCTTCTTTTTCTCCTTTAATGGTCCCCTTGGAATCTTACTTAGAACCTTTGCATCAAACACTGCATACTGCTTCTTAATCTCATGCATTGCTTTCTCAGCAAATGGGTCCACCTTGTCCTCGTATTTCTCGTAAAGCACGGGTACTGTGTGAAGAAGTACAAAGACTATTGCAAAACCATTAAAACAAAATCAGGAAACCAACATGTATATAGGGGGGAAAAGACAAAGCAAATGAAGGAAACTTCAATACCTATGTAAAACAGTGTTAAGAAGTTGCACCAACTTCCGACAATAGACAAGACCCATAAGCCGGCGATCACCTAAACAATCAGAATCCGGTTCCAATATGATTCTCAAATGCATGATAGCGTAGCTCAAAAAAAGTCTTCATATGAATAAAATGATCAGAACAAAGCAAACTAAGTAACTATTGCATCACTATCTTAATTGCAAATCAGATGAATAATCTGCAAGTGATCAAACAGAAAAGATAACCACTAGGTACAAGTAAACCACATACAGATAGGAACTTCTTGAGATCTCTTCCTGATGCAATATCCCGTAGGACAGCAAAAGCCCGGTTGATCTCAAACCAAAGTGCCTGAGCAAACTCCATAACTGGGTCCTTAGGAATTTGAACTTCAGGGATGCTTGGTGGAGACCTAATCAAAAGTAACATTACTGTGAGTAAAAAGAAAACTGGATCCAAAGTTAAACCCAACAGCCGAGAGCAAACAACAAAATTCAACCACTTACTTGTTAATGAAGGTAGCAGCATTTGACCACAAGAAGAGTAATGCAAGAGCAAGTATCAACAAATGACACACTAGTGTTAGAAGGTGGTATTCGAGCATTTCAAACAAAATCCATATCACGGTTGCGACACCGAGCGCTCCTGCCGATATCTTTTTGTTCCTCCAAAGGAAAATGTCAGCCGCTGTTACACATACATAGGCATCATTAACAAATTACACTAAAAAGGTAAGAAGTACTGATGATAATAACTTAAAAATATCAAAATATTATCATAGGGGAAGGTTATTGATAATGAATACTACTATGTTCTCAAACTTTTAATATAAACCCAGAATTTTTTTCGCTGTTATAAATCAAAAGAGTAAACTTCACTAGAACCAATTGCATCAATTCAGTGGAAGATCTAGAAATACCCTAATTTTTATTTCAATGCCAAAACAAAAAATTAACAGATCAAACCAAAATTAAGCTCAAACAACATCAATTCATCAAAATTGAAAGCTCCGGTATTATATTAGAAAAAAAAAAGAGTGAAGAACGACGCATTCCCAAATCCCAACAGCACTTGCATCAATAATGTTAATTCACCAACAATGGCATCGGTGATCTGTGTATTGCCCTTAACAGACACTGGTGTTCACTAAAAGGCTGATGCTTAAGGGAAACGATTCTAACTTCATAAACAAGGTTCATACTTTATATGCTTTTTTTTCCCTCTAAACAAAAGTGCGATGCCAAGCTCTAGCTCACGCTTTGGAGAGCGGGTAAGCGCTTCATGGCAGAGTCCTAGCAGATCTTTTGTACCATCAATATATAGATGATACTTGCATCAACAAAACAATTTTCTTGAAAAAAAATGAAGGGTTTTTGTTACATACGTTTGCCTCCACCGAGAACGTGGTGAACGGGCTTTTCTCTTCCAAAAAGACGGAAGACCTTGGCCTTGATCGACGATTCCGATGGCTTGTCATTATCGGAATCCGATGACGACGAATCATGAGCTTGGATCTTCTCTGCTATCCTGTCCATCAACGATTCCTCGTGCTTCTTCTCTTCGTGCTCAGCCATTTTTGAAAAAAGGGTTGAAGATCCGACGAAAAAAAAAAGAGAGAACCCCGAAAAAGACTCGAGAAATGAAAGATTTTTGTAGCGCTCTTTCTTAAGCTCGAGACCTTTTTTGCGGCTAAATAGAGAGCGTACACGTTCGATTTAGTCTGGACCACTAAATGGAAGGTTTTGATCTGGACCGTTTATAGGTTTGGAACCCGAACGTGGAGGTTCGGAAGAAACCGAAGCGAAGTGGAGCAGGTGAAAAAATGATAATAAAATGAATGAGGAATTTACGTTTTAATATGTTTTTATAGGTTCGAGGACTAACGGCCGTTTAATGTTGACGGAGACCTTCGAGAATGACGCAGCCAAACTGTTATTATTACGACACGTGGAGTTTCGTCGGTCTTGTTGATTTGTGATGATAGGTAAGTAAGTCATATTAATATTGTGGGTTTGCATGGGCAGCTAAGAAAAATCCTTAATTGTTAAGCAAAATGGTGAGAACTTTTATTATTTTATGATTAAAATTTAAATATTTTTAAATTATTTATTTAAACTTAAATTAGAAAATAAATTTTTTTGAAATTGAGTATCAGTTGATGTGTGAACATATATGGCATGCATTTTAATTGAAATTTGGCGTGATGTGCCTTCCACCAAAAATAAATAAAACGATATCTAGATGTTTCAACAAAATATTATTAATGAAATTTACATGTACATGGCTACCTATAAAAATGCAGACTAATAATAGTACCTAATATAAGCTTGTTGGTATGGGTTCGAATAAGTAAAAAAAAGAAAAAGAAAAATTTAAAACTCAAAATTAACATAAAAAATAAAACCAAGAATCAAACTGATCATAAATTATTCAAAAAATTTTAAAAATTCAATCCAACCAAATTAAACTATCATTGTAAAGCAATGTCAATTGAAAATTTTTAATTTCAGAAGTTGAAATACTACTACATATCTATTTTTTCAAAAAGAAATTTTTAATATTTTTTAAATATTTTTCAAGTTCATTTTACAATTTATTTTTGGGATTTGTGATAATCTTTCTCTAAAATTGGAACCCGTTCTCTCAAAAGTGCATTAATACTACCTCTTAAAAAAATTGATAATTTCTTAAATATTACAAGTAAAATGATAAAGTACTCTTCCTACCTCTTGAAAAAACCCCTCATGCATCCATAGATTAAAATTTGTCAAAAACGGAGGTGGGATAAGTTCTACGATGTTGGGCATGTGTTCGATAAGAAACAAAAAAAAAAAAAGAAGAGAAATTTTATAGCAAAAAGTATGAAATGGTTGGTTGGCACATATTCCACAAACAAAATTCAAGGTCACAACAGGTTCTTCTGCTGCTAAACATTTTAGATTCATCCACTGTATATGGAGTATGGACTTCCATAAATATTTAGCCATTTTAAAATAAAAATTTGAAGGTAAAGCTATATCCCAGCAGTTTAGTTTGTACATACAGAAACCTAGCCATATTATGATGTATGAAACATATATGCATCATTGTCCTTACAGGCTTACACCATCATCCAAATAGCTATACAAAAGGAGTTTTCCTTATGGGGCCAGATGAAGAACAAATATACTTTCACAAATGGAAGCTAACAAAAGCTTATACAGGAGACAAAGATGTGATGATAAAAAAAAAGCATCAAAACTTGTAAAACACCGACATCTAACCGTCAAAACTCTTTACAAGATTGCAATGTTTAAAGTTTGAATTTAAAAAAAAAATTGATTTAGGATTAGGAAATTATTAATCATCTTTGACATGATATTGATGACCCTACTTCCAGCTTCTATATGACAGCCTTGATAAAAGGTGCACACAGTTCATGAGTACTGTACCCCAAGCAAGAAAGAAGTGACACATGGTGTCCATTTCCAGCTCCCAACGAATAGGATTAATATCATAATTCATAACTTGTAGAAAAACGCAGTAGGTTCAGCCCAAGGGCTACCATATCTGTGCTTTTCAACCCAAATGATGACCCTCTCATGGGGGGATGAAAATGAAAAAATGTAATGTTATGAACTAATGATACTCCTATTTCTGGTTCCTGCTAACCAATCAAAATACGAATTCGCAGAAAGAAGCCTTACATTCATTCATACATACATACATACATATGGGGTTTTTGTAATTTGTGAAACTTAGGGTCTGTTTGATTGACGGAATTGATTTTCCGAAAAATCATTTCCAACTTTTCCAGCGTTTGATTGGCAGAAAATATTTTCCATTTGGAAAATGAACTCCAAAACAAGGGAAAATGGGTTACATTTTAGGGAAAATGTATTACACTTTCAATTTCCGTAAGACATTTTCCGTGCTCTTTTCTTTATCGCCTCCTTCATTACTTCCTTCATTTCCGGTAGAAAACTGCTTCTGTTTATCGATTTTTCAGTAACTTGTTTTTTTAATTATTCAATACTTGTTTTTTAACACAATTACAAATAATTTATTTGATATTAGTTTTTTTCAATTTATAACGATTAATATTGTAGCTTAATAATTGAGTATTATTATAAATAAATCATTACAATATATGTAAAAATAATTTAAAATATAAAAATTTATTAATATATATTAATATATGTAAAAACAACTTTTCCGAAAAATATTTTCAAAAAATCTGCCAAGCAGCAGAAAATATTTTACACAGATTCAATCAAACACCAGAAAATATTTTCCAGTAAATCATTTTACAGAAAAGTAAAACATTTTCTAGAAATCATTTTACGGAAAATATTTTACTCTCAATCAAACAGACCCTAAGTTGAATTTGAAATGTAAAAGACTAACAGTACAGATATCAGTGAGTCCATCAATTTAACAAACATGAGACACAAGCACAAAAGGTCGCCCTAGTGGAACTGGCAGGTCATGTGCCTCCTTATAACTAAAATGTTAGAAACCATTTGTACCAGTATTTTTTTGTTAACCATAGGTGTCCTCATCTGTTGTACAGTCTGAGACTAATCCTATTTAGGTTGGGATAGTATTCAGGTAAAGCACTCTTAATAGTGTGATAATTCTAAGATATCAACCTGGTCCAAATGCATGGGGAAGAAGCCCTCCCAGCCAGTGTGTAGTAACTTTTCAAGCTTGCTAAACAACGTCAAAGTGGAAGAAACAGAAAGTAAAGCTGATGAATTTCTGCACACATATATACATTGACATAATATGGTGTATAGATGGTAAGCCCTGATCTTGCATCACCCACGTTTTCATTTTCACAATGATTGGGTGCAGAGAACCCAAAATTTGTAATTTGGGTATTCATTCGTCCACTTGTAGCATGCAGGCATGTCATTAGTCAATAATCATCAGCATCATGATGATCTCCTAGAAAAACAATTGTTTCCTATATCACTTTAGTCATTAGTTGCTATGTAGGCTGAACATAACTTCAAACATAGGCTAAGCATACATGAAACTAACCAGTAAGTAGCATTTCACCTGTCACTCAAATCATTCCATCCAAATTCTCTTTTTTTTTTTCTCCATAGCCATAATAATAACCCTTCTGATAATAACAGAATAATCCCACTCTCAAGGTGCCAGTTAATTACCATTGTACGATCTACATATATATATTTATTACTTTCATAGACCTGAAAGAAAGTGCATTATAACAGATTGACCATATTTCCAAAGCTTTTTTGTGGCTAGTAGACCATATTATAATCCTTTTTTAAAGTTGTTTAATGCATGATAAAATTCCTTAGATTCCAAAAGTTCAATTCTTCACTCATAAGCTTCTTTTTATTCAATTTATGGTTGTATAGTACAAAGAAAGAGAAGCTAAAGTATTGGATGGCCCTACAATACCAAACAAACTAAAATAGGTACAGCAAAAAGCCAAACTGGTAGAGGAAAAAGTCTAGTAGGGTAGCATTAAAATTTACCTCATTTGATGCTGTAAAGAAAAAAGCAACGCAAAGAACATAAATAGCCCCTTCTTTAACTGGCTTCATAATAGCAGCTTGTACTTAGACACAATTCCAGATAAAAATTAAAAGAAAAAACTTCAGCTAATATACATGTAAAGGATTGTGACACAAAAAAATTGCTGGCAATAATGCAGACGATGGTGCAAGAATAGTTTTAGTTTTGTAAATGAAAAATGGAGAAAAACTTGCATTTTGGGCCATTCTTCTGGGCTATATAAAAGTCAGAATTTTGGGCTGCGGCTTAGAAAATGGCGTGGTTTGGGCCAAAGGGAAAAAAAAAGATTCTGCAACTATGGGAGTGACGTAGGAGCATTCAATTCAATACAAGTGCTTAAAATTTGGATTTCAAGTGTTGTTGTTAAGTCAATTGATCAGAGAAAAATACAAGGAAGAGTTGGTGCAACTCAGAACGAAATAGCTATTTCACTTGTATGATTTTGAGGAATAGTTACTTAACTTTTAATAACACTTATCTCTTATATGTTTAGCACGCTAATCATTACTAAATTACATTAAGATTCACTTGTGATTTCATAGCTAGACAATAAAAGTACTACAATCACATCTAAATAGACGTAAAAGAAAGTCTAGGATGACTTAATTGCTAACTCGTAAGACATTTGTTGGGGAGACCCACATCAAGCCTATTGACTGTATAAGTTTTATTCATTGCACAAACAACTCCAAAACACCACTTCACGAAATGAAAACTCTGTCGAACCTTCTTAATCTTATATTCATTTCTAAATTCATTAACATAGCTCAACACCCTCATGTGAACCGTCATTAACCTCTAACATCAAATCTTGTATCAATAATTAGTATCGTTTATAAGAACAAAACAACGAAAGATACAAAAAGTCTCATCGATATAAAAATTTATTACAAGTGTTTGGCCCCTATATTCCTTGGGAGATCCCTTTTTCAATAGATGCCACATTTTTAGGAGGATGGCTCATAATAATATTCCCTTCAACAGCATAACATCAGTGGCAGTAGCAGTAACACCCTCTTGAAAAATCTCAAGTGCACCATCTACCTACAAGATTCACTTCTTCAGCACCTTCATTAACAAATTGGGAAGCTTGAGGAGGAAGATAGAAGCTGCTTGAGTTTGTCAATTCATTCTTAAAAGCTTCCCAGTCATAGCCAGAAGGACCATATATGTTGAAACCTGTAAGGACTCACATTAAAAAAAGGGATCAACATAATTCTTTTACAAAGTGTTCCATAAGGTAACTTCATCAGAATAATTTTAAACGACTCTCAAAATTGTTACGTGAATCATTATCAATTTTAATACTAAATCTATTAACGTTAAACATGTTAAGCGTCTAGTAGACGACAAATGCTTTTTCTTTGGATCATAGAAGCAAAGCAATGGCACTAAAAAATGCCAAAGCTTTGATTCATTACCAACATAAAATATATGGTTTGAAGAAACCATTGTTATCCTAAAGTTTGGAGTGATTTATTAATGCAAATACAAATGAAAGTGGGGGGGTGGGGTATGAAGCTATTGGACATTTGCCTCCAATAAACAAGACAAATAGTTAGGAAATTATGGGATTTTTAGTGGATAACATCCCTTTTCTAAACTAAAGTAAAAGGTGACTCTACTCCTATAATGCAACCAATTTAAAGCCATAATGCTATACAATCAGATTTATAAACACTCCCTTGAAATTTTTGAAATTTTAAATTCTGAGTTCCGTTTATAGGAATAATGTGTGGTGAAGTTAATTTAAATTAAAATCATGATTAATTTATTATAATTATAACTTCAAAATTAATAATCAATAAAAATAAAAGGAGCTCTCATGCAAACCTAATAATTAACACCTTTAATTGTTATAACATTTATCCGAGTAAGGCTTTAAAAATGATGTCTTAGAACTCCATGTGATGGCCTAATGATGAAGAGTGTTTACCACGACTTGGATTCGAACCTTCTGTTGTTATAATTCAAAAAAAATATATATTAATATAATAGCATTTGAAGATTTTATTAATTGGTGCTGACTAGTTCCCGTCTTTAATTTACTTGAGTTGTTGGCATGCGGCCCTTCAGAAAAGTCCAAAAGGATTGCTTGCAGTCTAGGCCACTTCCCTTCTAAATTAGATTTAAATATTAAATACACATCTTGCCTTTTTAATCATAAAATCCTTTTACAGTTTAATTTTCCTTTTTCTATCAAACAACAGTAATTAATTCTTTTTATACTTTAATTTTTCTTTTATCAATTAGATATATAAAGTATCAATTTCTTCTTGTAACCCACGTTAAAAACAACTATTAGATAATTTTAGCTAATGAAAAAGTGTCATTCGACATGTTTTGGCCAATGAAAAAATATCACTTAAGTTTATTTAAAATAAAAATATAAAATTTAAATTTAAAAAATAAAATATTATAAAATTAAATATTAAAATATTAAAATTATTTTTGACTTTAACCGACCATTGACCAGTATTGACTATCCACATGGCGCTATTAAGGTATGTCACGCGTCCTGTTTTGTATTATATATTGTATTGATTAAAAATGTAAATAAATCATATATAATATATAAAAAATTTTGAAAAAAAGATTAAAATAAAAGTAAAAATTCTAAATTCTAAAACATATAATTACAAATTTTAAAAAGTCAAAATAATATATAAAAATTAAAAAATATATTTAAATTTCAAGTAATTGTAAAAAAAAACTTGAAATTTAAAAACCTTTTTAGAGTTTTATAATTATGCTTTAAAATTTTTTGTAATTTTATAAAAAAAATACTTTTAAATTTTTACATTTTTTAAATAATACTATTAATTTCTTTTTAATTATCGTATTTTTTAAAATTTTAGTTTTATAGATATTTCTAAATTTATATTTTTTTTTCATTTTTTATACTTTTTAATGTGTATATACCATTAACAAAAATAATATCTTTTACATAAAAACACCACGTGATTGGCTATATTTTTTTTAAGTATATGTAAAAACAAACAAACAACTATAAAGAAGACATAGTTTAAATGCCAAATTGAGGCAAAATAATTTAAATATCAAAAAAGGAAAATAAATATACTTTTAAGAGTAAAATTATAAATTAAGCTTACATTTAACCTGTTACTAATTAAAAAATCAATAAATAATAATTAATACCGGTATTAATTAGCTAGGAGGAGGCAGATGGCAGTTCGTTACATTTAAGATTAAAGGGGGTGTTGCTCAGTCACTTTAATGGGACCCTTTCTTCTCCAAGTAACTCATTGATGCAAGGGGTTGTCAACACATCAGACGGTTGCTATCAAATCGTCTGTCTTTGTCTTTCATATTCTCTCATACAGTCAAAACTTAATTTATGCATCATCCATCGTTGAACCAGTCTTTATCGGTTCATGTAAGCAAACATGGCTGTATTTTGTTAATAAGAAAATAAAGGGTCTGTGGAGGTCAATGCTTCTAAGCGAAAGAGTTAGGATAAACGGAGGTGGAGTGTGGGAAGGTCCCCTACATGCATGTTAGTCACCCACGTGAATTTTTTTTACTACTCGAGTAAAATGACAGTTAGGGTTTTTTGCTTCTGCTGGTTGCAGGGGTTTGGACCCCTCGGATTCAGTCCATTATTCAATCGATTACAGTACTTGCATGTCCCATATATATCTTTTTAAACAACATGTTTAAATTTGTATTACCATATTCTTCTTCTTCTTCTTCTTCTAACATCTGGTAATCGGATTAACTTTCCACACCTCCATACTTAATTTAAAATAATTAAGATTTACGATATTTATACTTGACGTCGAAAATAGGTACTTCTTTATTGATAGTCGGTGGTAGCTTCGAGAATCAAAATCACCTTTCCTTTTTAGGGTTCTCTCTATCTCAAATTTAGGATAAATTAACATTTAGTCCTTAATTTAGTAACTTTTTTCAATTTGGTTCTTAAATTTTTTAGGTCACATTAGTCTTGAAACTTAGCAACTTTTTAAAATTTGATCTCTAAACTTGGATTGTGGTAATATGGCACCCCGATATTGTGTGACGTTAGTACTTGAAAATATTAAAAAATATATATTGAAAATTAGTAAAAAAATATTTAAAAATTTTAAGTAATTATATGATACAATCTCAAAGTGTTATGTTACCATATCTTGACGGAATTCAAGTTTAGTTACCAAAATAAGAAAATTTACCAAGTTTTAAAACTAACGAAAGAAAAAAAAATTAAGGATTAATGTGAAAAGAGTTACCAAATATAAGTGGTAAATAATACTTTATCCCTTTTTAATTTTCCCCTTAAAACTGTGCCTTGATGCTCCTTGGTCTTTCACTTTTTCTCCCCTTTCAACTACTCACCTTTTTTCTTGAGTAAAATTTCATGAAACAAGATCAATAATTATGGTGTATAGTAATTAGCCTGCTAAATTAGAACCCAATGAGCTTCTTTGTCGGTGCCCTAATTAACATAGGATCAGAGGGCACCAAATATAGATAATATGCAATTATAACATTAAATATGCTTTATCAACAAAAAGAAGTCCACAAAAACTAATAAAAGTGATTTCTCATTAAAGATGCGTTCATATATTTTCGAGGTATAATAACATCATAAACCACATGATTACCATAATGATTCCAGGTTTGAAAATTATGATGGTAACAAATGAATATTAATACTGCCGTGAACTTACCTTCCTCAACTAATTGCCTGCAAAAATACAGTAATAATTACTCACTTACACTGTATTAATACTAGTACGAACAGTGTGTGTATACAATCGTACACACACACACTTCCCTTACCTTTTTTGTCTTTTAACTCTGCCTTCTGTTTCTGTCTAAATTTCAGACTGCTCTGCTTTCTCACATGACTGACCTGTTGGTTGCTGCAACCACGTATACAATACATTACAAAATAAAGGCAATGCTCTCCCTCTTTTATTTTCTCTCTCTTTCTCAACCTTTAACACCATTTTCAGTACTTCCCCATTAACACTAAAGCTTCCTGTTTACTTTTATGTCACTTCAGAGACAACCCTTTTTTTTTTCCTTTCTTTCTTTTGTTATCAAAGATTCAAACTTTGTGTGTTTTTTTCTCTATTCTGGCTCTCCCAACAATGGAAGCTTTTAGCTTGCTTAAGTATTGGAGAGGGGCTGGTGGTGGTAGTAATGGTTGTGTTAATGCACGTTCTGCAGCCACAGCCGGCGGCACGACTACGATTGTGACGGCGGTGAGTACTCGTCAGGTGGTGGATACGGATGATGATGATGACGACGATGGCCCTTTCTTTGACTTGGAGTTTGCGGTTCCTGATGAGGACGAAACAGAGGGGAGTGAAGAGAAAAAGGAAGAAGATGAAGATGGTAATATTGAAGGTGATGAAAGTGAGGAACAAAGTGATGGTGACGATGCAAAATCTGATGATGGAAGCTCTGATGGTGATGATAGAGAGTTCAATTTTACACTCTCCTCTGGTTCAAGCAGCGACCCTTGTGATCCAAACTTAACTCTATCTCCTTCAGATGATTTGTTCTTTAAAGGAAGGCTGGTACCCATTGAAGCAAACTCTTGTTTGGAATCAAAGCCTCCTCAATTCCCAGTTTCATTGTTGAAATCGGCCACCAAGTTTCGAGTTTTCTTGTTAAGGTTCAAGAAATCGAAGCTCAACTCAACTGAAAAAACAGAGTCGGGTTCAGCTAATGGACCTGTTTCAGTCCCCACGACTGCAAAAAAACAAGAAACAACCCAAGAAGAAAACAACAACAAGAACAAGCTTTTCACAGTGAAATTTAAGGTTGAAGAGGTTCCTATAATGTCTTTGTTCTCCAGAGACAACAGCAAGTCGCAGAAACAGCAGAGTTCTGAAGACTCTGTTTCCGATGAAAAGAAATTCACTAAAGACGTCATGCAAAAGTACTTGAAGAAAGTTAAGCCGCTTTACGTTCGGGTTTCACGAAGGTACGGCGAGAAGTTGAAGCTTTCAGGGCAGTTGAGCTTGGGTTCTTTGAAACCTGCTGCAACGCCACCGTCCACGGCTGCTCAGAAACCGGCTTCCGGTAAGGCAACGACGGTGGAGAAGGGACAGGTGGAGGCAGAGGGTGGGAAGAACCTCAAGCAGGTGAACATTCCGGCTGGACTTAGGGTGGTTTGCAAGCATTTGGGAAAGAGTAGATCGGCTTCCTCCGCCGTGGCGGCTTCCCCTCCGGCGCCAACTTTGTCTAAGAGGAGAGATGATTCTCTATTGCAACAGCAAGATGGAATCCAAAGCGCCATCCTACATTGCAAGAGATCCTTCAATGGCTGTCAAGGTATATAATTTCATTTAAAACCTCATCGATGTTAGTTCTATTTGATAATGAATTTTAATATATGTATTTTCATATTTTCTGCCATAGATTCTTCAGAGTCTTCTGGTTTGCCAAGGTCTGTAAGTGACCCATCCCATGAAAAATCAATTAATTTGTCAAGAAACTCATCACCAGATGAAGCCAAAGCATGAACACTGGGAAGAGAGAAAAAAGCGGGAAAAATTTGTCCTTCATTAATGAATGGATCGATTATCTCTGTAAATATTTGTTTTTGTTTTTTAATCCTTTTACTAATTAGCCATAGGCATAAGCTAGTCATCGTTGTTCTCTAGTCTATTATCCCCTACTGTATGTAAAGCTCCTCTTTCTGTGAAAGTGAAAGTAAGAATCAGATCTTTGTATGATATCAAGGCTCCATCATTATCACCAAAATTTTCCATGTTTCTTTTTTATCTCCTTGAAGTTGAACAATTTGGAACTCAGTTTTTGATAATGTGGGTACCTTTTTTATTTGCACTTGCCAATTATGGGACCCAAAGTCAGGTCTAAATGGTGTCTTTAGTGGTCAGAGAAGTGGGAAAGTGGAGACCAAAACAGTGAAAAAAGAGATTTGCTTTGCTTTTCTCACAGGAAGGAACAATGGCAAAGATCCCATCATATTATATCCATCTTTTTTAGTCATGGAGGAGACTCTCTAATGAACGATATTATATGTTCTTTGGCTTTTGGTCTAACCAGGTATTGGAACTCGAGAAGTCATGGAGGGTGAGGATGCCGATGCATCCTTTAAAATTTTCTACGTTGTTGTGAAGTAGCCAATGAGATTCATTTTGTTTCCTTGCGGCAGGGCTTGGGGCCTACAAAAGCGCTGCTAGATTGCTATGTGCAAAGTGCGGAGCCCCTTAGTGCCCCTGCCATTGCCACTCAGCTAAGTGCTATGATTTTTAATGGCATACCCCTTTTGTCGTTTTGGCCAGTAATCAGAATCTTTAACTACAGGATTTTGAAAAAAGATGAAAGCTTTTGTGTGTTAATGTATAATTTATACATACCCAGGACTTTTTCTTGCTCAAAGCTGTTATTATTTTATATACGAATTTGTCATTCATTGGTAAGAACCGCATAATAGAAAAGGAAGCTAAACATAACCCAAGTATGTGGTTTCCACAATCTTTTGCATACCGGAACTTGGTAACGTAACAGTAAGCTACATTCTTCTATCGAAAGTAACAATCAAAAACCTAAAATAAAAAGCAATACTTTGACTGGTATTAACAGTTATATTACAAAGTGTAAATGTGCCTTTCTAATCAAAGTAAAGCTTGCGTCTTTGAAATTGAGTCTTGGGAGCACGCTGTTGCGTTGTTTTTATTAATCTGTCTCTCTCTTTCTTTTTCCCTTTTTTTCTGAAAGAAAAAGGAAACAAAGAATACTGAGTTTATCAAATTCTGGCAACACTTTTTAGGCATAATTTTATCAAATTAGACTATGCACTAATAATATCTAAATATATATGATTAATGAATTAAATTACGTTCAATCGTTAAAATATAACCAATTTTACCAACATTATATCATCATATCATTTAAGAATTCTTTTGTATTTAGAATAAGCTGAGGATATTTTAATATTTTTATTTATGAAAAATAATATATATATATATGTATATAATAATATTTGAATTCACATCAACTCCATTCCATTAGTACCACTTCATTAAAACTCTATTTTGATTTCTTTTATACATTTAAATTTTATCAAGCACACTTCATCACCAACTTAAATTGATGTATTTATGTGTTTAAATTCCGTTCTAGTCACGATTTAATCTAATTTTTTTATTTTAATATCGTAAATATTTCATGTATTCTGAAGTTGATGTTACCCATCAATTGCATTCCAACTCACTTGTGAAATTATCAAAAGCTTATTCATTTTACAAATAAATAAATACAATTTTTAAGGTATATATATTTGTTTATATTTTAAACACGATGTCTTCGCTATCTCAAAACTTACCATTTCAACTAAAATCATATTTATTTTTTTATTAAATTAATTTTTTACCATTGAATTTATTTTGAGAGAATTAATCCATTAAATTTATTAATTTCATACTTTTAATATTAAAACATTCCTTTAACTGAAAATTTATTGTTCATCCCTAGTAGCATATATAGCCAGAAAAGAAGGTTTTAGTCAAACTGTTACTTGGTTAATATAAAAAAAAATATCCGGAAAATTCATGTGTAAATAATTGAATAAAAATAATCTTAGATCTTGAAATAAGGTTTAGGAAAAAATGGAATTAAATATTTGATGTAAAAAAAAATTAAGAGCATTGATTCTAGACATGCAATTAAATTATTATTAATGTCCTGCAATGTTATCTCTTTGTAGTAAACTTGTTTTCCTTGACTTTTAATATAATACAGTTGATTCCCCCTCAATATATATATTTAATGAGCTTACATTTTAAAAAATTATTAAAAATATAGTAGGGAACAGATTTTAGGTTATAATGTGACCGCAAGAGGGGACAGAGCTGTGATTCATGAACGAATAGGCAATTCATCTTTGGGTTTTGGAATTAATGAACAGATCTTAGAAACACAAATTTCACCCATCATTAAGTCAACTTGTAGCCAATCTCTGATTTTTTAAGCTATTTGATTTTTACTTGATAGATATAAACTCAAAATGCAACTTGGGTAGTTAACTATTGTAGGAAAAATAATATAGACACAGAAAATTAGGGTTTGAATTTTTTTCTTCATATGTAGGAGTTATTCATTGTTATTTAAATCATCAATGACGGATTTTAGGATTAAGTTTTGGGGTTGGTAAAATTTTTAAAAAGTTCAGATATTTAATAAATAAAACGAGAGGTGTAATTAAAATTTTTAAAATTTTGAGAATGCTTAATTAACATTTTCTGAAAACCTTAAGGGAGATCCACCTCTCAACTTCATGTCTATAAAGAGTATTAATACAGTCGATATAAAGGGCATTTGTTACCATCCATTTTCATAATAAACACCCATAATTACTTCGACTTCACAATTTGAGTCATAATCACTCACCATGATCCATAAAATAAGTGTTGATTAAGTTTGAATAATAAAAAATCAATCCAAATAATACAAGATTATCTAATTTCTAGTTATACCTCAAGTTGCAATTAACACAAATATATTTATAAGATTAAATCTCAAAGACCTCAATTAATTAATTATAAATTAAAAAATATATTTAAAAACTAGTTTATTGAATTGTGTAAACAACTAATTTATAAGATATAGTTTTAAAAATAGATCTCAAAGTCGAAAATTTTGAGGAATTAAAATAAAATGAGATAAATTTAAAAAAAAAACAGAGGAGTGTTATATGTATAAATATTTTCTCCCCTTCCTCACAACTTCAATTAAAACCATGTATTTGTTTTTTTGGTAAGCAAAATATTGTTTATGGACAAGGAAGGATGCAGGTCATGAAGGAAAATGGAGCCCAAATTATACCTTTTCCTTGGCCTCATTTCATTTCTTTGTAAGTGAATGATTTCACCCACACATTTTTAGAGTATGGCAAGGCCGTCATTCAATTTAAGTGTAGCCTAAAGTTTGATATTCTTTTTTGTTTTCTTACACTAAACTTGCTGGATATTTAGCATCACCGGATTCATGCATACGTGGAAAAGGACCAATAACCTTGTAGTTCCTATTATGACAGAAATCGATCAGTAAAGAGTGTACAAGCCCAATCTGAACCAGCCCAAACCCAAGACCCAAAACAGACCCAAAGCCCAACTACTAGCCCAATAACCCAAACACTTTCAGAAAAACCTAACCCCTAACTCTAGCCGCCGCACCCATCACCTACCCTCTGCCACCGCCACCAACTCCGCCGATCACCTGCCCTTCTGACGTCGCTCTACCTGCTCCACCTGCAAGGAGAGAAACAAACACGCAAGGCAGAGGCAAAAACAAAAAATAATAGAAATAGATAAATAGGTATTGTAATCGGTTATATAAAGGGGGAAAGAAAATGTAAAAGGGCTTCCAATTTTGGGGTATCAAACAAGGAATTAACAACAATCAGTGAATGTACGAAGATTAAAAAAGCAAAAGAAAAGGTTGATTTCAAATTATTTTCTCAGATCTTGCGTTTTATTTACTGTCTTCTATTTTTTTTATATTCTATTTATTTTCTACAACTCTTTTAACGAAACAAAATAGAAATAGGACGTTACCTGTGCTACATCGAAAGGGGAAGGACGAGCGGTCTCTCCTCGTTCTTCAAGTTTCGGACCTCCTTTTTCGGATTTAGCCCTTCGATTCGTGCTTAAGATGCACTTAACTTCGAAAAGGATGAAAAAAGATTCGATTTTGGGAGACTCCGGCCACCATACGCGGCGGCGCTAGGGCGGAGAATCGCCGGAGGCCTGGTTCGGCCGATGACCAGCGCCGGGCCTGAAAGAACGAAAGAGAGACTCTCTCTCAGCTTTTTTTTAAAAAAATGAATCTGATTTGTTTTTAGTTTTTTTCTATTATTTATATTCAAAATGAAACGACGCCGTTTTAGCAAAGGGGATCCGCGCGTCGACCCGACCCGACCCGAAGGATCCGCGTGTTTTAATTTTTGGGCTATTTACGTGCGCAGTCCCTCTAACTTGTGGCGTGTTTCAATTTGGTCCTATTTCGCTATTTCTTTGTTTTTAATTTGACCACAAATTTTTATTTTTGTTTCATTTTAGTCCCCTGAAGCGCCGCGTTTTGAGATTTTGGTCTATTTTCCATTTTGGTCCCTCTCCTTTCCGTGCGTGTTGCAATTTAGTCTTTTTAGTCCTTTTTTATTTCGAATCTACCCAGTATTTTTTATTTTACTTCGATTTAGTCCTCTTTTAGTACTTTTGCTATTATTATTATTATTATTATTATTATTATTATCATCTTTACTATTATTAGTATTGGTATTATTGTTGTTTCTTTTATATCTCCATTCATATTTACTTATGTATCTTTAAATATATATATGTCTTATTATTATCATATAAGTGCTTGTATATATACATGTACATATTTTACATAAAATTTGTTTAATATATATACGTATACTCATATTTCTTTTTATATATATCTATATACATATACATATTTTAGTTTTATAAATATATATTTATATGTATGTATTTATATATTTTTGTATATCTTAATTTGCATAGACATATACATACATATTTTCAATATATTTTAAACATATATATATAAATTAACGTATTTATTTGTATACGTATGCATATTTTCATTATTCTTAAACTTTAATTTGTACATACATTTTTATGCGCCTACTTTATATATGCATTTCATTATTTTCATATTCCATAATTTTATACACCTATATATATATACATATTTTATATATATGCATATTTTTCTTCTTTATATTTTAAAATATACTTTATATCTATATTGTAATTTATGAATACACACAGATTTTATTTTTGTCTATACATATATATATATATATCCTTTTACATTTTAATTATATTCACTATTTATTTATTTCACTTTCATTATTATTTGAACGAATGTTTAATTTATTTGTTTATATACATTGTTATTTATATGATTGTAGGTTTGACTTTTATTTATTTTATATTGTTGCTATTGCTCGTATCATTTTTACACTTCTGTATTCATTATGATTTTGTCATGTATAACAATGTAATTTGCTTTTCACATTTTTACTACGACTTCATGTTTTTATTTCACTCGATAATAAAATTTGTTTAAAAAATGATATTTTGTGTTTAGATTCGAGAGGATCGTACCCTAACTTACTGGGTTTCGATTTCCACAATAAATCTAAACACACTAATCTTTTCAAACTCAAGTTTTGAAACGATCTCGGGAATTAAGAAAAGATCGTGTCCCAACTTACTGGGCATGATCCCTTTCCTAAACCCGAGATAATAAAATATCTTTTAAATAAGTAAAATTCTGGCATTCATTCACGTATTGAGAATTTGAGACATTGTATTCTAACTTACTGGATATGATTCTCTTTCTCGAATAATGTGAAATATGCCCATTTTCCTAAAATTTTCAACATTTTAATACAAGGATCGTATTTTTTTAATTCTTCTAAGTTTTCAATTTTCGACATTAAGACATTAAGTAATCAACTAAGGTACCAATTTGGGCGTATCGAGGGTGCTAATCCTTCCTCGTGCGTAACCGACTCCCGAACCCGTTTTCTGAATTTCGCGGACCAAACTTGTTGTTTTAATAAAATCAAACCGTTTATTAAAAACAACCGCTTTTCGAGGTGATCTAATCACACCTTATAAAAAGGATTGGTGGCGACTCCTGTTTCATTTTTTTCAAAACCCAAGTCGACCCCGTTTTTATCCAAAAAAATGGTGTCAACAGCTTGGCGACTCCACTGGGGACCATAAGTGAGTCGAGCCACGAGTTGATTATTTTTTGTCTTTTTATCGAAAATCAAAACTTGGTTTAAATATACGATCCTTTCATCGCATTTCATTGCTTTTATTACAATTTTCATCGTTGTGGTTTATAATTGCTGTGTTAGTTTAAGTTTTTGTATCTTTCTGCACATTGCATTGCATGACCGTTGGTCACACCCTTTTAAGTGGGAGTGAGAAACTACGCCTTCGTGAGGTTTTCACCTCCGCATGGGATAGTGAATCGCTTTCGGGATACATCCGTACCTATGTCTTCGTGAGATTTTCATCTCCGCATGGCCATAGGGAAATGTATCCCCCTGAATCGAACTTGGTCCGTATGAGCCTATAATGGGTGAGGATCGAGGAATTTGCTGGTTCAGGTACCCTACTTTAGAACCAAACCACATGTAATGAGCCATAGGAACCGACCTAGGTAGAGCTACTCCAAATTTTTAGTGCTTACCTAAATGAATGTTGTATTTATTTGTCGCTTATTTTAAATCTTATTCTGTGTTTAATGCTAATTTACTTTGTTTGTGATTGCATGGCATCTTCATTCTAAAAGAGGTGTCGATTTACATTCAGTTTCTCAGTAGAAAGCTTATCATGGAAAAGGGGTTTGTTGATAAAGTAGAGGATAATGCGGCTGTGCGAATATGGGCTGAAACGACACAACGGGAGAAAGGCGATAGTCTTACAGAAGGGTACGTGTCAGAATTGTGGGATTTTACCCGTATCAGTGTAATCCAGAATGACCTTCGAGAAATGAAAGAAGTCTAGGATAAATGGGATGTCGAGGCCAAGCAGCTGTTCTATTGTAACTACGGTGACCTACCTTATCTGCTTAGTGTCAAAGTGGACAAGTATTTATTCCGAGCTCTTGCTCAGTTTTGGAATCCTGCCTACAGTTGTTTCACTTTTGGGAAGGTAGATTTGACGCCTACTGTGGAGGAGTATACGACCTTACTTCGGTGCCCAAAGATTCAAGTCGACAAGGCTTATTCCAGAGCTGCTTGTGTCCCTCCGTTGTTAAAGAAATTAATGCACATCACTGGGATGAGCGAGCAGTGGGTTGCTGCCCGGATCCAACAGAAAGGCGACAGTAAATGTGTTCCTTGGAAAAGTTTGCGAGATTTGGTGCTTATACATCCTGACTTAAAGAAAAGGGTCGATGTCTTCGCTTTAGGTATCTATGGACTAGTGGTTTTCCCCAAAGCTTTAGGACACATAGACGAGGCTGTATCTGATTTGTTTGATCGGCTTAGTAAAGGGGTGACACCGGTTCCGGCAATACTCGCTGAAACTTTTAGATCCCTGAATGCGTGTCGAAAAGCAGGGGAGGGAAGGTTTATTGGATGCGCGCAGCTCTTATTGGCATGGTTCCATAGCCACTTCTGGAAGGTCGAAAAGGTCTCTTATCGGGTATTCTCCGATAGCTACTCCCCTCTAGGAGAATTGGTGGCCACACCCAGACGGGATGATATTTCAGAAGAAAAATGGATAGAGATACTCCAGAATCTCCAGGATGAAGATATTGAATGGAGGGCTCCTTGGTTAATTCCTGATGAGATATTGTACCGATGTGGAGGTTTTGACTGGGTTCCGCTGCTCGGGATATGGGGAGCTATCGGATATGCTCCTCTACTCGTATCAAGACAGTATCGATCACGACAATTCATACCAGCAACGCAGGGGTTGACTTATAGTGATTTTCCTATAGGGAGGACAA
Source organism: Gossypium hirsutum (assembly GCF_007990345.1). Lineage (NCBI taxonomy): Eukaryota > Viridiplantae > Streptophyta > Magnoliopsida > Malvales > Malvaceae > Gossypium > Gossypium hirsutum. The sequence continues at coordinate 59,150,007 of NC_053448.1, read as the reverse complement.
TTACAAGAAGAAGGTTCGAGAAATATCTAGTGCCTGGAACCAGACTCGTCGAATGAAGATCTTAGCCGTGGGTCCGACAATTACCCCCGAATATGGTCAGTGGCGTGATCAAAGGATCAACGACAACATCCCGGCGTCAAATTCAGAAACTGCCCGATCTTCAGAGGAACACTTACAAGTTTTGCCTTCTGAGATAGAAATCATCAAACAAGAATTTGAAAAAATGAGTTTAGAATTGGGGAAGAAGATAGAACAACTAGAGGAAGAAAAAATGCAGTTAGGACTGAATGTGGACATTCAAAGATTAGAGGCTGATAAGTTGAGAAAAGGAAAGAACAAAGCAGAAGAAGATTTGGACAGCCTGAAGACAGATTACAAGAAGTTGCGTAGGTCGGTAAGAGCTGCTGGCTTGGGTAAAACGCCAGAACAATGGCGACAAGAAATTCAGGAGGAAAAGATGAAAGCTAATCAATGGGAAAAGAAATTCCAGGATACTCGGGCTCGAGAAGTCACCTTGGGAAAGAGTCTACTAGATTACCAAGACGAGAAGACGGAGTTGAAGGTCCGGATAACTGAACTAGAAAGATCGCTTCACCAGTACTGTAATCGTAATGCTACAGTTGAATTAAGGGCGAGCTTAGACAAAATTGAAGAATTAAAAAGACAAATAGAAGGGCTAGAGAATGCATTGCAAAATAGTGAAATCCGGATAGAGCTTCTGGAAGAAAATAATGAGCAGTGGCAAAGACAATTCCGTCAGTCTCAAGAGCAGATTGGAGAAAGAGATTATATTATGGGAGAGGCGGTGACTCAAGTGCGCGAAGTAGCTGATCATCTGCAAACTCTAGCAGTTCAGGCTGATCTATTAAGTTTGAAGTATGAGTTAGAGTCGGACAGGGGCCGAGAGTTAGCTTGGCTTCTTAGAAAGGTTAAGGCTTTGAGTGTAAGGGCAAAGCCATATATGTAGTCTATTTATGTAAAGAAACTCTTTATCTAGTAAAGTTTTCTAATGAAGTTGAATGAGAATCAGTGCCTCTTTTCTTTGCATTCTTTTCATGCATTACATCACATCATATGCATTAATGACCATTAAAAAAACCTAATCGAATAAAATAATTTCAGTTAACCTGGAAAACCAACAAAGTTACGGTACCCGAGCTAAGACAAAAATTATGGACCAAAGGTTGGAGAAGCTAGAACGACTTCAAAAAGAAATGCAGGACCAGTTGCAGGCGCAAATGAAAGAGCAAATAGAAAAGATTCAGCGTGACATGGTGCAAAAGATGGAGGAGTCCCAAAATGATCTGGTGGCTAAGATGACGCAATTATTGAAGGGAGTAGATAAGGGTAAAGGTCCTGTGATTGTTAGTGAAGAAGAAAACAATGGTGAACCACTTTATCCTCCAGGTTTCACGCCTCCGCATGCGCAAGTACAGACTGAGCTGCATCCGCGGAGACCCTCTGTGTCGGTTAGGCCCCAGCAGTTCCAGGGCGATGCTTCAATCCCAATGAATTTTCAACCCGGAGCGGGCTTTAATCCCGGTGATAGCCCGAATAATATTGCTGTCCCAGATCTTGACGAGATGGTTGAAAAGGACAAGGCGAAGGAGGAATTTCCAAAACAATTTGAGGAGAAATGGAAATGGATAGAAGAAAAGTTTAGGGCAATAGAAAGCATCGAAAGCTATGGAATAGATGCAAAGGATCTGAGCTTGGTTCCGGACTTGGTGCTCCCTTACAAATTTAAGATGCCGGAATTTGAGAAATACAACGGGACTAGTTGCCCAGGATCCCATATTACTATGTTTTGTAGAAGAATGACGGGGCATATTAATAATGATCAATTATTAATACATTGCTTTCAGGAAAGTCTTACGGGAGCGGCGTCAAAGTGGTACAATCAGCTGAGCCGAGCTAAAATTGCTACTTGGAGGGATTTAGCACAGGCTTTCCTGAGACAATACAATCATGTCTCAGAAATGATGCCTGACAGGATAACTCTGCAAAATTTAGAGAAGAAATCGAACGAAAGCTTCAGACAATATGCGCAGAGGTGGTGAGAGGTGGCGGTTCAGGTGCAACCACCGCTTTTGGAAAAAGAGATGACGACGCTTTTTATTAATACTTTGAAAGCCCCGTTCATCACTCACATGTTGGGAAGCGCTTCAAAAAATTTCTCGGATATAATCATGAATGGTGAAATGATTGAGCATGCCATTAAAAGTGGAAAAATAGATGGAGGAGAAAATAATAGGAGGGCACCCCCGAGGAAAAGAGAAAATGAAGTGAATAATGTGAATGCTTATGGTAGGTCAATTACCGTGAATCAACCAAAGAAAGTGGCTGCTAATCAACAGAGATCATCAAGACAAGAGTCAGGAGCTAGGCAAACTACTGAAAAGCCCCAATTCACGCCAATCCCCATGTCATACAAGGAGTTGTATCAGACTTTATTCGATGCACATGTTGTTGCTCCTCGTTACTTGAGTCCTCTACAACCCTCGTATCCAAAATGGTATGATGTGAATGCGCAATGTGATTATCATGCGGAAATTTCTGGGCACTCGATAGAAAATTGTACTGCCTTCAAGAAGGTAGTAGAAGGACTTATCAATTTGGGTGTCGTCAAACTTGACGACTCACCTAACGCAAAGAATCAGTTACCTAATCACGCAGATAAAGGGGTGAATATGGTTAGCGAAGGTACGGGAGAAGAAGTCAAGACTGACATTGCTGAAGTAAAAACTCCATTGAAACGGGTCTGGAAAGAAATGGCGAAAAGAGGTTTGGTTATTTCAGATTCTGAGGAAGGGCATGAGATGGGAAATTATTGTGAATTTCACCATAAAACAGGGCACGAAATCCAAGAATGTGAAGGATTTAAGGCTTTGGTTCAAAGCATGATGGATAACAAGGAGATGAGGTTTTACGAAGATGCGAAAGAAATGAGGAGCATATGCGCGACAGAGTTGGGAACAAAGGCTCCAAATCATCTTGTGGTCATTATCTCACGCCCTAAGGGGAATGAGGTTAGGGCTCCGGTAACACCGAAAATTGTAATCCAGAAACAATCAAATTTCTTATAGGGATAACAAAATGGTGCCGTGGAATTACGGGTGTAATGTGACCATTTTGGGAAAAGAAGCAGAAAGAAATCAGGAAATAGGTTCTTACACGCGCAATGGAAAAAGATATGACGCTCAGGCAGAGTCGTCCAGGGAAGAGAATTGGAAGAAAGAACAGAGGAAAGGGAAAGCAGTAGAAGTTGAACCATTGGTAAATGAACCAATAAAAGAAGAGGAGGCAAAGGAGTTTCTGAAGTTTTTGAAACACAGTGAATACAGTGTTGTGAGCAATACACAAACAGCCAGCCCGCATTTCTGTATTAGCTTTACTCTTAAACTTGGAAGTACATCGGAACGCACTATTAAAGGTGCTAAACGAAACATATGTGGCGACGATATTCGGTAACAAGCTGGATCGCTGATCAACAATATGGTGCTGACATTATCTTCAGTGATGATGAAATACCATCTGGAGGAAGAGGTTCTACTAAAGCCTCATGTTACTGTCCGATGCAAGGTACACTCCCGGGGCTTGGTGATAATGGATCGGCACTAAATGTATTGCCTTTGTCCACTCTTAGTCGATTGCCAATAGACAGTTCGCACATGAAAGCATGCCAGAGCATAGTAAGAGCATTTGATGGAACAAAAAAGGAGGTTATGGGAAGAATTGAGGTACCATTAAGGATTGGCCAGTCAATTATGAGGTGGATTTCTTGGTGATGGATATTAAACCCTCCTACAACTGTCTATTGGGGAGACCGTGGATACACTCAGCAGGGGCAGTACCTTCATCATTACATCAGAAGGTGAAGTTGGTATCGGAGGATCGGTTGGTAACAATAGATGCAGAGGAGGATATTATCGCAATGATGACTAGCGATGCACCTTATGTGGACATCAACGATGAGGCACTAGAATGTTCATTTCGGTCGTTAGAATTTGTGAACGCGATGTTTATTGCGGAGGGAAATAGAATTCCAGTACCGAAAATATCCCGGACCACTGAGATGGGATTGCGATTGATGGTAGGAAGAGGAGCCTTTACCCGGGAAAGGATTGGGAAAATATCTTCAGGG